>NW_019385473.1:79493-82903 GCF_000671375.1 Centruroides sculpturatus | reverse complement strand
GGCTACTCAAATATTTTACGTTTTTGATACTAAATTAACTTCTGAAGTATAATTTTTTATTGTTTTTATATTTTTCAATATATTTATTTTGTTTGTACAAAATAAAAAAATAATTTTTAATGATACAATAGTCTTCATTAGGCTTAACATCGACGAAAATTCAACAGAAAGTGACACGCAACAGAGAAAAATTTCAACACGAGATAAATTAATATATTTTTTCGTACATAATTGGTTATCCGAAAAATAAGTTATCCGAACAACCCCAGTCTCCAATTGATTCGGATAAACGACGCTCTACTGAAGTTAGAAAACAAAAGACGGACAATCTATTAAGTTTAATGTATTTAGATTTTTACAGCTATGATGAGAAATGCTTAAAATTTACAACAACCCTGTCGCGCCATTTGAGGTATACTAGTGATACGACAAAAGAGGCATTTGACATTAACCGGTATCAGCACCCTCGGGATTTGGCACACATGCACGCACTGCACACCTACCAAGATCGTCTCTGATTCCATCCACGAGTCACTGATAGGAGTACTTTTAACTAAGTGGATTGTTTTAATATTTAAAAAGTAAAGAATATCTTATGCTATTTTTATGTACGTTTCTTCACAAAACCATATTCATACAATCAAATATTTTGTACCAGGTATGTATAATTGTATATTGATCACACATTTTATTTTAACAAGCAAGTTTTTATAATTTTATTTTTACTTTTAGTCCTTATGGCTAGCAATTTAGAATGTAATTGTAATAGTGAAAATTTATTTTAAAAAGTTTTGACTCAAGACCATATAATGAAAAAAAAAACATTATTAAAAGAAAAAGACCAATGCCTAAATTAAATATAAATATGTCAACAAAAAAATTTGTTGGACATTTTCCTGATAAAATTTATGAAGACGTAAAATGGATTTGTGGATGCATAAAAATGCAAAAATTGTTTTGTTGCCTTGCCTACTAATTTCAAATAAAATTAGTGTGGAATAAGAATGGCTTTGACGATTTAAATAATTTGAGTAAAGCTGGCAAAAAAACACAAAAATCGTAAATCTCCAATTCTTTCGTAAAATTGAAGTAATTTGGAAATCAAAATAGAATAAAATTTAACATTAGTACAATATAAAATAAATATTGAAAATTATAACAAGATAGTTACGGCTAATAGATATATTATACTGTATTTTAATTAGTAGATGTTATCGAAGCAAGAATTGGCATTTAGAGGGCATAGGGAATCTATTGAATCTAATATAACAGAGGTAATTATATTGAACTTGCTTATTTATTAAGTGTATTAGATAATCTATTAATTTAAAATACATTTAGAAGTCTACGGTTTTTACTGGCTTATCAAACAAACAAATACAAATGGGACCCTATACCATCACTGACCGATTGCCCCTGGAAGTTGGCTTCTTACAAAAACACAGCTTCTCTATCATCAAATGTCATGGCATGCCACTGTTGAAAAATAATTTACATTTTCTGGACAGAGGATAAGCCCTTGTGAATGTCCATACAGACTGGAATTTTTCAAAATATCATAAGAATCAATAANTGATAGTAGTACTTTTAACTAAGTGGATTGTTTTAATATTTAAAAAGTAAAGAATATCTTATGCTATTTTTATGTACGTTTCTTCACAAAACCATATTCATACAATCAAATATTTTGTACCAGGTATGTATAATTGTATATTGATCCCACATTTTATTTTAACAAGTAAGTTTTTATAATTTTATTTTTAAGTTTAGTCCTTATGGCTAGCAATTTAGAATGTAATTGGGATAGTGAAAATTTATTTTAAAACAGTTTTGGCTCAAGACCATATAATGAAAAAGAAAACATTATTAAAAGAGAAAGACCAATGCCTAAATTAAATATAAATATGTTAACAAAAAAATTTGTTGGACATTTTCCTGATAAAATTTATGAAGACGTAAAATGGATTTGTGGATGCATAAAAATGCAAAAATTGTTTTGTTGCCTTGCCTACTAATTTCAAATAAAATTAGTGTGGAATAAGAATGGCTTTGACGATTTAAATAATTTGAGTAAAGCTGGCAAAAAAACACAAAAATCGTAAATCTCCAATTCTTTCGTAAAATTGAAGTAATTTGGAAATCAAAATAGAATAAAATTTAACATTAGTACAATATAAAATAAATATTGAAAATTATAACAAGATA
This sequence comes from Centruroides sculpturatus, assembly GCF_000671375.1. NCBI lineage: Eukaryota > Metazoa > Arthropoda > Arachnida > Scorpiones > Buthidae > Centruroides > Centruroides sculpturatus. Next base: position 80,698 of record NW_019385473.1, on the reverse strand, counting down.
GTTACAGCTAATAGATATATTATATTTTAATTAGTAGATGTTATCGAAGCAAGAATTGGCATTTAGAGGGCATAGGGAGTCTATTGAATCTAATATAACAGAGGTAATTATATTGAACTTGCTTATTTATTAAGTGCATTAGATAATCTATTAATTTAAAATACATTTACTGTGGTTTTACTGGCTTATCGAACAAACGAATACGAATGGGACCCTAGACCATCACTGACTGATTGCCCCTGGAAGTCAGCTTCTTACAAAAACACAGCTTCTCTATCATCAAATGTCATGGCACGCCACTGTTGAAAAATAATTTATATTTTCTGGACAGAGGATAAGCCCTTGTGAATGTCCATACAGACTGTGATTTTTCAAAATATCATAAGAACCAATAATAATTATGTCATAATATTTTGCAATTTGTTTCTTTTTACTTTCATTTTAAAAAGTGAAGAAAAAAATATTTAAAAAATTAAACAGAATAATAATTAAAAAGAAAAACATGTTTTTAAAATTAGAATAAAATGTCCTTTTTTAAATTTAAAAGAAGTCAACACAACTGGAATAAAAAAAAATATTTTATTCAGTACTTATTTTGAGGCTGACACAAACTTTACTTATATTTTTGACCTAGAATTATCATCATTTATTAAATGTAAATCTTAATTGACTGATAATTAAGTACACAGCCATTTTACAAAACATCAAAATGCTAAACAATGTGCTCCACTTAGCAATGGAAATGATAACTTATTCCATTAAATGTACTTCCTACATTGATTATAGATGAGTCTAAGCCATCCAGTTCCATCAAACAACATGTAAAACTATGAACAAGTGAGACTCATTCTTCATCATTTAGGAGGAAATATGGCTTGACAAGCAGGACTCATCCATAGACCATTAAATGTTGACAATACTACATAATATATAAAAAAATCTCAAAACAGAATTTATAATAAAACGAAATGTTAGCTTTACTTTAAACACTTTTTTATGCTCAAAAATCAAATAAATGGATTATTTATGAGCAATAGTTTAGTTTTATATAATTGAACACTACATAAAAACAGTTTAATTTTCTAATCTCAAAAAAATAAATAAATAAATAAAAAATAAAAAAATTTAGTTACATTTTTACATTACATAAATTTAAAATTTTTAATTAATAAAATTATTTTTACCTTATATAAAAATAGTATTAC
>NW_019385473.1:0-78629 GCF_000671375.1 Centruroides sculpturatus | reverse complement strand
CATCTTACAGCCCTAGATGGCTAATTTAATATAAGTTTAAATTTAAAATTAAAAATGATTAAGATTCATAGGTTTAACAAATATATAGAAAATATACAAAAAATATAAAACTAAATGATAATAAAAAGCATGCAAGTTAACTGTAAGATAATTTCCATGCATTGAACAAGCATTCTGCATTGTGAAATATCTGTCCAATGCATCAGAAGTTATTAAAAATACACAAACACAGCATGAGAGATAGCTCTCATTGTAATGTGGAATACTACATATGGAAGTTATTATATAGTTAACCTACACAATTCAATAATGATTAAAGAAATAAAATATAAACTGAATACAGTATTTGTTATTTATTTTTATTTTGTTCGTGTATTTTATATTTTTTAAATCTATAAATTCATTCTACTAATCAATTTTAAATTAATACATGTGTAAATTCAATTTTGCATATGACATTTTACCACGTATAATGTTCATTTTGTTTTTGTTCTGTATATCAAATCTAAAAGATTTGATAAATGTGTCCAAGATTTTTTTAATGCTTGTTGGAATAAAGGTTATTGCTTACTTTAAAACAAATCTAAACTTTATAAGAAAAACTTAATTTATGAAACTACAGTTTCACTGATTTGTTGAAGGTGAAACAGAATGAAAAAGATATAAGATAAATACAACACAGTCAAATAAGGCACACAAAATAAATAAAGATAAAAAGTAATAAGATTTATTATCATCCTGAAATCTTCCAATCTTTTAGAAGTCATGTTTTAATAAAACTATATAATTGAACCTCATAGTAAGCTACAGATTGAAAAAAAATTCATTCCACTAACTAACTTCTAAGGAGCAAAAAAATTGAAATTCATACAAAATTTGAAAATTATTTTTCCTAAAATAAATCTAGAATTGTAAAAAAACATCTTTATTTAAAATTATTTCTTTTTCTAGTTTTGAACAACCATAACATATTGAATGACGTTAAAATTGGTATTCAATATATCAATAACTATACAATTTCACTCATAGGTTAACAGTAATATATTGAGCAATTTTTTAAAATTTATATTGTAGCACTGTTAAATTATTATTTTTTTTTAAGTATGAAATATTTTAAATAATAAATAAATACAAAAGAACTTAGTTTAGTTCAATTTTATATATTTACTTTTAAAGGTATGGTAACTGTGTTGTAATAAACATATTTAATAAGTCAACTTATAAATGGAAAAGCATAGATGTATAGCATGTTTTTTGATACTTTAAAGTCAAACAATTGCTGGATTATATCTGGCTATATTAATGCTATTATTAATAATTAAATATAGCTCAATATAATTTGGCTTTAAATTAATAATTGGGTTTTTAGATGTTTATATTTGTATATGGTGCTTTTAAGCAATATATACATAAATTTTGTAAAATGTATTTCTAATCGAAAAACCTAATTGTTAGATTTTATTGAGTTATTTTTGGGCTATTGATGCAAAGTATACATAATGTATAACTTAGCCTACAAGTAAACAGAATATCTGGCAATTAGTTATTTGTGTGAGAACTCATGGTGAGAAGCTGGTTAAAGACCCAAACTCCTAATACCTGATGTGAGATTGGGACTGCGGGACCATTCACCTTGTCAGTGAGTAGTTAAAATTTTATAGAACAGGAAGATCTTTGGGATCATCTTGTTGTTGAGGATTCCTGACACTAGTTAGGATGAAAGAATTATCATGTACTAATTCACAATAAAAGAACAATCCATCTTAATTTTTTATAATCTGAGGGGATTATGTCGAGTGGAGGAGGGATTGTGTCAATTCGGGAAATGGAAGTAGGACCAAAACTTACCCAGATTTGATATAAAATATAGTTAAACTATAAAATATACATAGAATATATATATATAAACTGCATACAATATAAGTTCAATCTAATCGAAGATTCAAATATAATCAAGCTAACTAACTATGTAAATATTTTGGGATACTATTACTGAATGAGAGAGCTTACATAAATTATTATACTACCTGGGAGTATTGTGAGAACCTTTATCTTCTTGTTACATTCTTCCTTCAAAGAGTCTGTATATTCAGTTGAAGTGAGAACTACCTCAAGGGCCTACATCTTACAGCCCTAGATGGCTAATAACATGTTGACTATGACTAAAAGCAAATATGGAGGGTGGTCTCCACCTTTTATAAGAAAATGGAGACCAATCAAATTTGTTCCTGATTCAGTCATTCTCTGCTAAACTTTCCTTTTAGCAGGAACATTCAACATCATCTGAATCATAAGAAACAAAGGAGAAATGTTGAAAATAGATAAAATTTTGTCTTTCTTTCAATTTCTAAAATTCATTTGATTTTCTACAAAATTTTATAATTCTTTTTAACCTTNATGGAAGTAGGCCCAAAACTAACCCAGATTTGATATAAAATATAGTTAAACTATAAAATATACATAGAATATATATATAAAGTGCATACAATATAAGTTCAATCTAATCGAAGATTCAAATATAATCAAGCTAACTACTATCTAAATATTTTGGGGTACTATTACTGAATGAGAGAGCTTACATAAATTATTATACTACCTTGGAGTATTGTGAGAACCTTTATCTTCTTGTTATATTCTTCCTTCAAAGAGCCTGTATATTCAGTTGAAGTGAGAACTACCTCAAGGGACTACATCTTACAGCCCTAGATGGCTAATAGCATGTTGACTATGACTAAAAGCAAATATGGAGGGTGATCTCCATCTTTTATAAGAAAATGGAGACCAATCAAATTTGTTCCTGACTCAGTCATTCTCTGCTAAACTTTCCTTTTAGCAGGAACATTCAACATCATCTGAATCATAAGAAACAAAGGACAGATGTTGAAAATAGATAAAATTTTGTCTCTTTCAATTTCTAAAATTCATTTGATTTTCTACAAAATTTTATAATTCTTTTTAACCTTTAAACTGTTCCTAATCTCCAGGTTCTCACATTTGAATTAATAAATTGGGCTTGATGATTATTTATAAAATTAAAATAAATAACTATATATGTTTAACTTAAGTTTAAAACCTAAAGCCAATACTTATTGACTACTTATCAATATTATAAGGCGCGTTTACTAATTACCATACTATTGAATGTGTTTTGTCACTTCCACTTGAATTTTCTTTTATAAAAATCTGAAGCCAAAGTAAGTTATTTCAAAAATATTTACATTGAAAATAAACTAAATTAGTCTACTTCATTAAAAAAAAAAAAAACAATTATAAGAGTTTAAAGATTAAAAAATCATTTGTAATTTGTAAGGGATTACTTTAAAAAATATATTTAATAACACTCTTATTTGTAATAGAATAAGTCAACTGGAAAGATTTGAAAGCAAATTAGAAAAAAAGATAACAGTTGTAACAAATCAATAATAAAATACCAATTACATGAACTCAAACCAATTCTTTAGAAACTAATTGAATATCTTCCATAATGAATCAATCTAACTTGGCAATTGTCATAAATTAGTTCAAGTAACAGAATATTAAGTTGGCATTCCAAAAGTTTGAATATGAATCCAAAACTTAATGGCTGTCTTTCCCATCCTTGAGTTTTATATAATAATCTCTCTTATCTTTTATATACTATTCTTTTATACATAAATAACAATCTATAGGTCTTAAAATTAGAATTTTCAATGTATTCAAATACTAATGAAAATTTTTGCTGATTATTGACACTATTATAATTAAAAGTTTAGTAAATTTTTTCATATAATTTAAGCATATAGTACATTGTGAATCTTCTATGCTAAAATTTTGCACATATGTCCTATTTATCCTCAAGTAAAATAAACTTACACTTATAATAAATAGACAACAAAAGTAGGTATTAAAAAAGTTATATTTTTCAAAGACTTTTTATTTCAATCCTCTAAATGTTAATGTGTAATTATATCTTCAAAAAGTATCCATAATTTCACTTAATAAGCAACTGAATTTATTCTCACATTTAAATAACTAGCTATTGTAAGAAATTAGCTAAAGACAGAACATAGGTATAAACTACCTGACATTAAATTAAATTTTTAGAAATTTAATGCTTTCATTTTTTTCCTTATACTTGTATGATTGATACAGTGTCAAATTTCGTGAATTTGTAAGTAATCATTTAAGAACTGAGTTTTATTTAATGAACTTAAAAATTGTTTTATTAGAGCTTATTATGTTTATTACATATGGTTAATTTTTTGGTGAGTTAGAAAAGCTAAAAAATTTTAATAAAATTCTGTTTTTATTTAATGAACAAATCTTTAAAATTACAAGTCAGGTTAGCAATGTTGAAATAAAACTAGATAATGATTAGATACACACTTATTACCTCATATCATTATATGTGTGTTAAATTTCTTTAATCATTTGGACATTACAAAATATCATCATAGTATTAGATCTTACATCTTTAAATCATTTGATTATTAAAGTTACTGATAGGTATTGACTAAATTTACCTAGTGACAAATTATTAGTTTCTGTATTAGGCTAAATATAGGATGGAAAGAATCTAATAATCTTTTAACAGTTGAAATTGTACCAAGAATTTTAAAAATATATTACTTTTTCTCATATTTTGCAAATTTGAATAATCTAATAAAATAATTTTAATTTCTCTCAACACTTTGTTAGATTATTTTATATCATTTTTTCAACTTTTGATGATAATAAAATTTTATTGCTTTTAAATATAATATCAAAAATTTTAAATATAATTTTTGGAAGTTTTATTTTTAAATGCACATTTTAATTAATTAATGTTCTAATAAATAAATATGCTATATAAATGAAAAAAAATGAATCACTCTCTGGCATTATAATTTAAATTATATAAAAATTGTCTTGTTTCTTATACTAGTTCTTTTCTTATGCACTACTTTTAATTTCAAAAAGTTATTTATTGTTTTGACACATTGCTTTTCAAGAAAAACTATGAATTAAAAATTCTCAATATTTAAAATTTTTTTCATAGTTTTTCATAGTCATACAATGCCAAAAAATATTAATCTGTTTTCATTGTCAAACAGCACAAAAAGGTCCTTTAACTTTAATTTTTTTTTCTAATATTTAAACATCATATTCCATACTAAATGTATAAATCATGTTATTTATACACAATACACTAGTATTGTGTATAAATAACATGATTTACAAAAAATATAAACCAAGTAATTATAAAATTTCTTACATGTAAGATTGTAAAATGTATTGATTCTTGTGTAAACATTTACTTTTTGCAAGTTATTATTTGATCATCTTAGTAATACCTCAAACTGTTCAATGAGCAAAGCAATTTTTGAGGATTGCTCCATTATATAAGATATAAAAAGAAATATTCAAAATGTCAAACATCCAAAATAAATATTTTAATTACAGATAAAATAGAATCAATAGAAATAATAGTTTCCATTACTAAATCAGTATAATAAACTAGTTCTTAATTTAATCATACCATTAATTCTGAAACAAATTAACTGAAACAAATCTTTTAAAGAAATATTTTCCATTTTTATATCTTATTTCTTTAATAAAATGGTCAAAAATTGTTATTCTAAAGATAAATTATAAAGTCACAAAGATTAAAATTTATATTGTTAACAGATATATCAATAGAAATAATCATAGAAAAAAGATAATCTAATCTATATATAAAAGAATGACTAGATTATAGTAAACTTATATAATGATAAATATTTTACACGTAATATAAAAAATACATATGTACAAATTGAAACCAATATAGATCTACTTAAACATTTTCATATAATAAATCCCTCAATGAAAGTAAATTATTACTAAGAAAAAATTAATACAACTTATTTTTAAATTCTAACTTTCTTACAATAATAAAATTAATTCAATTATATTTACATTTGAAACTTATTTATACATATGTATAAATGCAAACTAAAAGACTTGAAATATACACATACATGTGATGTTCATGTATTATACATTACAGTCAATATATCTGTTATATCTAATACTTTAACCGAACTGTAGGGAAGATTCTAGCTCCGAACAAGCAAATAAGAACCTCCCTATTATTTTCATTGTACAGTTAAACTCATAGCTGGATGCACAAAAGCTTACTAATAAAAAAAATGCACAAAAGTTCTAAAATATTTTTGCAAGATAAAATTTAAGTCTTGTTTTCATAGAATCTTAATGAACAGTATAACAATTATATCCTGTCTTCAAACATTTTTTTTTTAATAATATTTCCTTTCATTGTAAGTTAGTTTAAAATAAATAGGGTAAAAATTGTATAAAGTTCTGTTCAATGTAATTTAAAGTTAAGATAGTTACACGCTAAACTTAATAAATAAACATAAAATTACCTTTAAAAAGGATGTAGAATAGTAAAATTTCGTTGTAATACGGACCTGAAAAATCTGTAATAATAAAATATGTTAACGTTAATCTTAATAATTGAATAATCGTATAGAATGAAAATAGATTAATTACTATATTAATCGATAATTGTAGTTAATATATATTAAGAAAATTAGTAATAATTACAGGAAATGTTCCAGTTTTCTTATAGTGACAGGCGCACAGTTTGACTTTACTTCAGCTGATCCAAACGCATAAAGATGCCCCTTTGATTAAAATCGCGAACCACTTTGTGATTCGCTAATAGCGCCATCTCACCAACAGTGGAAATTTCCATCAGTTGCTTTCAATATCAAATTTCGCAAGATGATTCTGTATTCATTTTTTAATTATTATTTTGTTTTTTTAATAATCATACTCGAGTTTAAGCATAATAATCTGATGACTTTTTTTTGTTTTGCCATAAATTAATTTCCTGTATATTTATTTAAGTAAGTTAATTCTTGTAATATGCTAGTTCGTTAGGCCCTCGATTAACGGATTATTCGGGGAAGAATTGTCTACTATTGCCGAAAGTTCGTTAAATCGAATGCATTTTAAATGCAATGTCATTATAACATACAAATACGGGAAAATGTAATAAATAATTTTAAATTTTTCCTTTAGGACAGAATTTTCCCTCGTTAAATCAGAATTCCGTTAAAACGGGGTCTGTTAAATCGAGGACCGACTGTATATAAAAATTGTTCTGTTCCGGGTGTAAAAAAATCGCGAATTAATAGTCCCGTTTTGATGTATAAGTTCTTACATTATTAATAAAAAAGTAAAATTAATGTAATCATCAATTTAAATTCTATATTAATGTATTAGAAAAAAATTCTGTGTATATTTAGAATAATAATTGTATTATTGGAATATAAGACACTAATTTTATGATTATTAATGAATATGCTTATGTTATTTATGGTCATAAATAGTAAATGAATAATAAACAGTGAACATAGAAGCTGAACTTTAATTAATAATACATATAATTAGAAAATGGTTATATTTTTTAGATTAATGGAAGCAAAACAGTATAAAACTATGTATATGATTTTTAAGATCTTGTATTTTTAATATTATATGCCACTTTTTTTGGTTTATCTNAGTATTTTAAAATTGATACAGATACGAAATTTAGAGTTAATTTGGAAAATAAAATGTATGCATTATGCAGAATAAACTACCTTGAAAATTAATTAAATAAAACATTTTTCATTATTCTCTGAAAATAGATGCTTGGGTGTGGTTATTGATAATTCTGAAAAATATGTAAAGTATAATAAATTATGACGTTATATATTTTAGGCTTGTGTAGGTCCTATGTACAGAGCCTAAAAACAAAGCAACTATATCCTTTACACTCTGAAATCTCTTTTGATCAATGAATAAGTCTATAGATCATATGTATATACAGACCTATGCAAAAATTCTAGCATGAAAATGTGCTTAAAAAGCAATGTTATGCGAAGGATATAAAAGATAAGTTAAATATACTTGAATAAAATATTTGATTTGCTATTTTATCACATTAACAAAAAATGTATTTTCTGTTAAGAGTGATATGAAATCTTGATGTACGGTACTTAAGAGTGAGTGACTTTAAACCAAGTAATTAACTGAAGAATGAATATAGGCCTAATATCTCGAATTAAATATTTAGTTTATTCTTTTAATATAATTAAATCAAATGCAATATAATGTAATTACTCATTAAATATCTAGCGCATATAATAAATAAATTAATTGGTGACAATGGATACTTGCATTGATACTTATATATATCGCACTGTGTGATAGATATAAGAACTAAATAGCGTTATGATATAACAAGTACAGTAATTCATTATACACATATGGGCTGTATAGGCCTATAGATATTTCTTACTTTAATAAAATAAAACGTTGTATTATTGACAATAAAACTTAACTGTTTCATAAGAAATCTGTATTTATAATAAGCATATTAATACTACCGATGCCGATAGAATGGAAGAATCATAAATAAGCTCTTTTAAAATTTTTAATAGAGCGTGTTAATTTTTATTGGAAAATAGTACTCTCGTGCTACATAACATTTCTTAACGAGTGTAAATAAATGAATATAAATAAATAAAAACTGGCAAGAGCTCTTGCACGATTTTTCCGCCACTCGAACAGGAAGTTAAAGAGACAAGAAAGAAAGTTCGATAAATTTCAGGTGTAATTTCTAAGCATTAGGGGGAAAAGTAAAAGCCTTATCTTTGGGTGTACAGTTGAGTTTAAAAAAATTGAAAATGCCAATAACGAGTAAAATTTTTATTAAGTCTGACTCCACTAAAGATACGATCCCCATTTCCTATATTTCTCCTCTTGACTTATAATCTCCAAAAATTTAATACTATTAATTAATGCTCAATAAGTAGAACTATTCCCGCAAAATTTCAAAATTTTTGAAAAAATTTTTTCATAGGGTCCTGGCATGTAAACCAAACCAAAATACAGGCCTACGCAAACATACATATGGTATTTTGTTCCTTTTTTTTTATTTTTTGGAATCAGAGAACCTTAAAATGCCTAGAAATTCAAAACATTCGGGGAGTCAATATTTCACCGATTACAATATTTTTTTCTCTGTTCTATAACAGAAAATAATTGATATATTTTACAGTTACTGTATTTGAAAAAATATAAAAATAAAATAAAATTCTTTTTACAGATGAATGATTCTGATATGATTTTATTTAACTGATATGATTCCAAATGTCGCTTTTTGGTATTATTTTTAAAATTATTCATTTAAACTTGAAAAATGATAATCATAAATAGAAGACAATAGCATCATTTAATTGAAATTATAAAAATAATTAATATAGTTATATTACTTATATGATTAACATATTGTTTTTGAAAATTCTTGACAGAAAGACTATAAGAACAAAAACTTATTGATTTGAACAATTTTGATGATATAAAATATGGTCAATGCTTAAAGATGGACTTAGACTTGCGATCTTTAGTTAAAACACGGAACAGGCTCTTTTCCTCTCCAAATAATGAAATATGTGAAGCCTTAAGTTATAGACACGAGGCCCTAAGCTGTAGCTTGTTTATGTGCAAATAAGGCTCTGTCAATGCTAAACGAATTAGGGTGTGTATTCATTTAACTATAATTTCAAAACTGTGTTAAGAAAAACTATTGAAACAAACAGTTAAAATGTAAACAACTTTATGATGACCCAATTCTAAAGAAAACATAACAAATTTAAAAAAAATCTTTTTGGGGGGAAAAATGCATGTAAACCCTTTTAAAGAATATTTTCCTATTAAATTATTTTATTGCTATTTTAAATATTAAAACTTTAAAATACAGTAATAAAAGCGTTACCATTATTATTATTATTAAATGATTAGTATTTCAAGTATATGTATAACAAAACATAAGTTACTTAATTTGAAGCATTTATGTTAGAAAATTAAATTAAATATTTATATTTAATAAAATGCACTTTTCTAAAAAATCTTTCATATTAGTATGTAGAAAGTGTTTGTTGCTAAAATTTGTATTTCAAGGTTTTATATGTAAAATAGACATGGGTGACACCAATTGTCCTACATTTAACCAAGGTGCAACAGTAAGAGAAATAAAATCGGGGTTCTGAAAACAGTGTAAAGTTTGATCTGATAAAAACAACAGTTGATTTCTATATATTTAAAAATTTTTAATTTTGTAATAGATAATTTATAATTTAGACCTATATATTTTCCTTTAATCTGAAAATATTTTACTGATAAAGTGATACGAACATATTAAGGGAAAAATAAATATGCAATCAATATATATATATATTTCAAAAACCTAGTAAATATGAAAAGCATTTATAAAATAACTTCTAGTGTAAAAAAACTATACAAACTGCATACCGAGTAAGTTGAAATTTTTTCGGCAGAGAGTTTTTCTCTAAGAAATAAGATGGACTTTACAGGAATTTGAAAGGAATTAGTATTTTAAAATTGATACAGATACGAAATTTAGAGTTAATTTGGAAAATAAAATGTATGCATTATGCAGAATAAACTACCTTGAAAATTAATTAAATAAAACATTTTTCATTATTCTCTGAAAATAGATGCTTGGGTGTGGTTATTGATAATTCTGAAAAATATGTAAAGTATAATAAATTATGACGTTATATATTTTAGGCTTGTGTAGGTCCTATGTACAGAGCCTAAAAACAAAGCAACTATATCCTTTACACTCTGAAATCTCTTTTGATCAATGAATAAGTCTATAGATCATATGTATATACAGACCTATGCAAAAATTCTAGCATGAAAATGTGCTTAAAAAGCAATGTTATGCGAAGGATATAAAAGATAAGTTAAATATACTTGAATAAAATATTTGATTTGCTATTTTATCACATTAACAAAAAATGTATTTTCTGTTAAGAGTGATATGAAATCTTGATGAACAGTACTTAAGAGTGAGTGACTTTAAACCAAATAATTAACTGAAGAATGAATATAATATCTCGAATTAAATATTTAGTTCATTCTTTTAATATAATTAAATCAAATGCAATATAATATAATTACTCACTAAATATCTAGCGCATATAAATAAATTAATTGGTGACAATGGATACTTGCATTGATGCTTATATCTATCACACTATGTGATAGATATAAGAGCTAAATAGCGTTATGATATGACAAGTAATTCATTATACACATATGGGCTGTATAGGCCTATAGATATTTCTTACTTTAATAAAATAAAACGTTGTATTATTGACAATAAAACTTAACTGTTTCATAAGAAATCTGTATTTATAATAAGCATATTAATACTACCGATGCCGATAGAATGGAAGAATCATAAATAAGCTCTTTTAAAATCTACAACATATAACAGTACATAAAAAAGCAAAATAAATAAATTCCAATGTCAAATTTTAGAATTTTATTATTAATTAAGTGTAAATTTTATAATAAATTTTAATTTGATCTAGCATATGATATTACTTAGATATTTGAAAATATTTTTAACAATTTATCTTTTGTCAAAATATTTTCTCTGTTCTGGGCAGCTGAATTCGTTTCTAAAAATTTATATGCTGCGAATTACTTTTAAACAAAAATATATTTCACAATTTTAAAAAAAGAAACTCAAACATAAAAATGGTTTATATTTATTAATAGGTTTATAATGAAATNTAATAAATATATATAAATAATTAATTTTGATAGAAAATATTACATGTTATGTGTAATATTTTATATAAGTTACGTTTTTATATATAAGATCTTTAATAAAATACTTTTGATTAAAATTGCTTAAAATGCTTATTATTTATATTGTTTTCAATAAATAAATAATAATGTGAAATATTTAGAAACTGTAGAATACATAATATCAAAAAGTAAATATTTAACTTTATTATCATAATTACTTGAAATGGCTGAAATTTGTAACCGAAAATTTTTGTTTTTCAGAAAACAATGAAAAAGAACAATGTGATAGTAAAGAAAGAATTAAACGAAAAGATAAAAAAAAAAATTAATACAAACGAAATACATATTTATCGATATAGTTTAACTCAGTGGTGTAGCCAGCATTTTGAGAATATGGGTGTCGCTCAACACAGATTGAGGGTGGCCCTGCCTTGAGCAGCCCCCTGTCGTTTTACGTAGAATGTTATCCAATTACCTTAGAGTTACCTAATGTTACCTAATTGCGATATGCACTATTATATGTAATTAAGATTCTTTTTCATTTTCAGTTATGTTAAAAATGAAGTTAAGGGAATTATCAATGTAAATGACAATTCTGTTATCATAACTGGTGCAGTCACAAATTCCAGTATTATTACTGTAAACTGAAATCAAGATTGGATATTTGAGTTAATATAATACTTGATTTCATGTAGATAGCGTATTCATATACTTATTCATATAGATTAATATACTCGTAGATATCTTATTTAGAGATTTCTCTTTCTATTCATAATGAGGAATATTATCATCATCAAATTAATTAAAAATTAATATGATTAAATTAATACAGATAAATACAATGACATGTATTTTATGTTTTCTCATTCAACATTTTTTGTGATCTGTTAAATATTTTTCAATAAATTATTAAACTATTATTATTCTGAATATTATATTTCTTTGTAGTATCCGGATAAAAATATTTATCCTGGTACTAATATTTATGAATATTCTGTATTCCTTTACTCGGATAAATTTGTAATAAAATTTTAAAAACAAGATACACCTGAAGTTTGAACGCATGTTTATAAGGTGATATGCAATGTAATAATGCAATTTTGAATGTGTTATATCTTCTCATAATAGTTATTATTTACAGATATCATATGAAAAGTATGTATGACCTCCTTTATAATAAGTTTCGTTGAATTTTACATAAATTTTGTAAATAATTGACTTTGAATTGTAACAATAAATATCTATTATTTCTAGAAATATATTACTGTATTATATAATCGAGAAACATAATGTTCTTCCATAAATTTTACTATTGAAATCCTTTTCAATATATTTTATAACATTTTATCTTATATTTTAATATAACTTATATAAAATATATTTATAATTATAAACGAGAAAAAATTGTTATGATGATGTCACAACAATTTTTTCTCGTGTTTTTCAAGTCAGTGTTTTTGAACCTTATCGTAATAGTAGCACCTCCCCCCAATTTAGTAATTTTTTCTTGCGGCATTCCTACTTTTTTACAACGTGTAACAGATTTATTATATAAGGACAATAGTTAAGTTTCAGTTTCTCAGCTTCAATTTGTAATATTTTAAAATTTTAGATACATAATAATAAATATAAAACAATGTTAAAAATGAATTATAATTAACATTTGATGACAATTAAGATATTTATACACGATTTTTGAAATTAGCTGCATCTTTAAATGTAACATAATTATGAGAACACCATATGTTAGGTGAAATTCATATAATTTAATATTTAGTTGAACCTCCTTTCATTTGAATAACATTAAACACTCTATCAGGCATAGTTTGAGTTAATTGTTTCACTTCAGTATTTTCCCAAGCATCCACAATTTTTCTAATTTTAATTTGTTTACATGAGAATAATATTTGTTTTGACCATAAACTATTTTTGTCATTACACTCCACAAATTTTCTTTCGGAATAAGATCTAGGCAAGTCTAATACTTTTTTTTTTTTTTTTTTTTTAACGAAAACATCAAACAGTTCTTAGTTGATTTTGATGCATGGACTGGAGCATTGTCTTGGTGAAATATCTAATTACTGTATTTCTACTCAGTGTCGTAGCCAAGGTCATTGGAGGCCAGGAAAAGATTCTAATTTTCTTCCCTCAAAAATTTTCTACTAGACATTTTGAAATACTAAGAATCTGTTGGATAATTGCCCTTCTGGGGTTTGCGCCCTAGCGTGTGCCCTTCTTGCAAGACCATAGCTACAGTGCTGTGGCCATATTCTGGTCACCGTCTCTGGTCTCTCGTCTCTCACAAGCCGGTCGCTGATTGGCTAATCCAAATGATTAGCCAATCAGCGACCAGCTTGTGAGAAACGAGAGACCAGAGACGGTGACCAGAATACGATTCCAGGGGCCGTATTCTGGTTACTGTCTCTGGTCTCTTGTCTCTCACAAGCTGGTTGCTGATTGGCTAATTCAAATGATTAGCCAATCAGCGACCTGCTTGTGAGAGATGAGAGACCAGAGACGGTGACCAGAATACGATTCCAGTTTTCACCAATTAAAAATCCAAATGCAATTAACTTATTTTTAAACATATCCCGCTATTTTATGACTCTATTTTTCATCAACATTAATAATATCAGTATAAAAATAGCAACTGACGACTCATTCTAACTTTGGCTTCTCATTTCATATTACGCCAATAAAATCCATAACCGTGTGATCCATCTAAATTCCACTTGTTTTTATCATAACACACAACTACTCCCACTCCTTGGTCCAGCTCATGACAGATTTAGCCCATTGAAGTTTTTATTACTTGTGAATAGGTGTCAAATTAGGTTTCGCTTTCTTTTTGCAGTATTTTATGTTTTTATCATCACGACCACATAGCCACACAGTCTGATGGGACACGGATATTGATAAATTAGTAGCTGTCCCTGTCTAGTAGATAGCTGCTTGTTGCTTAGTAAGAGAGAAAAAATCTTTCGTTTATCTCTGTCAATTAATTTTTTTCTTACGTCCACTTCTTTTCAATTTTCCATAATTTTATTGTTTCATTGCAGCAGTTTTAGAACAATTAATTATGGTAGCCATTTCTCTGAAACTCTTCACAAAACCTCGTAATTCATATACAATGTTTTTTAATTGTTTGTTTCTGAACGTTGACTGTCCTTGGCATTGTTTCATTAGGATTTAAAACTGTTAAATCATTAACATTTCAAAAATTTTAAATGATTTGTTATTATAACATGATGTAATAACCATCTATTCAATTGCTTATTAAAAATATAGGCCTATTTACATTTTTAGAGTATTAGGCCCATAACTCTAAACTATCTGTCCTTATAATTTTGTTACATTTAAAAATTATAATTTAATTTCAAAAACCGTGCAAAAATATCTTAATTATTATCAAAAATTAATGAAAATTCCTTTTAAACATGATTTTGGGTTTATTATTATGCATACAAAATTGCAAAACAATATTACAAATTGAAATTGAGAAATCAAAACTTAATTTTTTCATTATGATTCTGTTACTGTATATATTTTAATGCGTATTATAAATACAAGTAGAACAGTTTAAATTACAAAGGTTTAAATCTTAACGAAGGTTTACAGAAATTTAAATCATCATCTAAATACAGTTGAATTAAAGTTACAGAACGATTACAAAAGTATTGAGTAATTTATAATTTTATTTACATATGAATATATAATAACATTTAATAATATACATAAAAAATCTTTATGGTGCAATTCATCAGTATATTTCGCGAAATCCCCGAAATGTCATTGAGGCATCCCAATTGAGAATCACTGGACTAATTATGTCTATGTTTAATAAGCTTAAAACCAAAATAATAAAATTTTATAGGCTAAAATAATTAATTTGTAATTTTTATTTTAAAATTAGAATGTAATTTAAAAATTCACTTGTATTATTTAAATAAATATATATTTGCAGATAAATCATATTTGCCATCATAAATGTTTTTAAAAACAACTCTTTGAAGTTCGAACAAGTTAAATTTTTTTTGTATCAACAGGAAGCCCCATTTATTGCTTGTATTTAAAAATATAAATTGAAAATAATTGCGTTTTAAAAGAGCTGAGCATATATTTAAAAATTATTACACGATTCCATAAGACAATTATTTATTTCTTAACATACTTAGCTAAAATAGTAATTTACTTACCTACTATAATAGCTAAGCATAGCTATTTCTTACCTGATAAAGTACATTGACTTGTATAATACAAAGAAAATAATTTGTAAATATGGATAAAATATATTTACTTGATTTAAAAAATGTTATTTCACATAAATATTTTCTAATAAAAATATATTAACACTAAATATAATGTTTAATTGAGAAAGCGACGAAGGTACAATTAATTCTAAATAATATTATTTTAAAATGCTAATTATATTTTGTAATTTAAAATTTTAAGAAAATCCAATATAATTCAAACCAGTTTCATGTACAATAAAATATATTAGGGAATTATTTAAAGCCATTTTTATAAAAAGATATAAAAATTCTTCCAAAAGGGGGAAAAGAAACTTTTGTTTTTCACTCTTTACTACAGCGAAATCAGTTTAATAAGAGAGATAAAAGATTGATTGAATAGATTGTTATTCATAGAACGAGAAATTTAATATAAATTTATATCATCTCTAAATGAAAATAGCTTTAATAGAAAACTAATAATTTTAGTCATTTTACTTAATACAATATTTTCTTATACAGAAACATGAAGTTCTGAATAAAGAAGATAAAATTTAAATTATATCAAATTACTATATTATGTTTATGATATAGAATTGATAAAATTTATTCTTCTTTGTATTACAGTATTCCTTTTCTGAAAAAATATTTAATAAATGAAGTCTAAAAATTTACAATTTACAGGTTATTGAATTTAGTAAATAAAAGTGGAAGAAAGATAAACTATTTGTTATTTTCTGTTGAAAGATCAACGTCCTATGACTTCTGTATAGCGAATTTTTTCTTTGTTCGGTTCGATGCAATAGAGAATTTCGAAATTATTTGTAATGAACTTTTTAAAGTTTGGTATAAAAATGAAACTTTCTTCTATAAAAATAAAAATTTCTATAATGAAAAATTAAATTTCTACTTTAATCATTTAAAATATTATCCTTTTATTATAACAAATATTTTAATTAAATATTATAATAATCTTAAATTAAAGAAGCATTATTTCAGATAAAAACTTTTTAAATACAAAGAAAAATTAAAACAGAAAATAATATGAAGTCATTTAGAAATGTTATATCTGCTTTTATTTATTTAGACTTTTTATTAGAAAATATGTTACTAATAAAATCATAAAAATATATGTATAATGAATTGTATTAAATTATAATAAACCATTAAAAAAGAAAGATAAATTTAAATCTTCTTTCAAAAATTTTTTGTACTTTATGTTAGGTCACTCGTCTCTTATAAAATCAATTCCGATATTTGTATGAATAAAGCATAAAATTTCATGTTTTAAGTTGTACTTTAATATTTGAATAGCGTAATAATGTATATTTTGTAAACAAATTTAGCAAGTTTTAAAGTTGTTTACATTTCATTTAATATAACATAACATTTAACATAACTATTCTTTCTAATAATATTTGACAAATTTATACATAAAAAAATTAATAAATTATTTAATAAATAATAAAAACATGGTAAATTGCGTGATAAATTGTTTAAATAACATGTTATCGTTAGAATTCAACATGTTTTAATCTTTTATAGATAAATCCTTATTTCTTAGCTGTAAATCCTAGACTGTTATATCCCAAAATTTATTAAATTAATTTTTGAAACTTGGATATTTAAAACTGATGACCCAAATTTTCACTGTTTGTTACTACTTAAAAGTTATAAAGAATATATTATTTTCCCTAACACATATTGCACAGCTTAATATAAAAACTTTTTTGTAAGGAAAGGTCGTGAGAAAAATAGTAATGATTGTTTTCTTTGAACTAACGATTGTAAATAATGAGACATTGACATGATTTTAAGGAAAAAAAAAGTTAAAAATTCATTTTGACGACCTAATCAAAACTTACAACATTAACGAAAACAAAATGTTTAATTTTACAGAAAGTGCCGAAATATTATAATTTTCAAATATTTCTTCATTTAAAATATAGTCTTTAAATGAAGAGATATAACGAACTCACAATATGAGAAAGAAATTTTATTAAATAATGTATTAATTTTCTTATTTAAAAATGCATAAACTGTTAAAGGCAGGGCCATTGACTTTTTATAACATGTTTTAAATAGCTTATGAAACATGATCTTATGGAGAAATATTGATGTTATCCGAATTGATAAAGGACTGTCGTCAAGCATAAAATTCTTTTTTTGAATGTTAAATTCAAAATCAAAAGATAAAATATTATGATTAGTTATTATATAAAAATTACACATTTTAAAAAATTATATTTTATATATAGGTCGAATGTTTTAACATTTTATCAGATCAGATATAGAAAGCTAAATATAACAATATCTAAAGACTATACTGTAATCAATTTAGTTTAAACAAAATTGATTTATTAGAACAGTNATTTAAATCATCATCTAAATACAGTTGAATTAAAGTTACAGAACGATTACAAAAGTATTGAGTAATTTATAATTTTATTTACATATGAATATATAATAACATTTAATAATATACATAAAAAATCTTTATGGTGCAATTCATCAGTATATTTCGCGAAATCCCCGAAATGTCATTGAGGCATCCCAATTGAGAATCACTGGACTAATTATGTCTATGTTTAATAAGCTTAAAACCAAAATAATAAAATTTTATAGGCTAAAATAATTAATTTGTAATTTTTATTTTAAAATTAGAATGTAATTTAAAAATTCACTTGTATTATTTAAATAAATATATATTTGCAGATAAATCATATTTGCCATCATAAATGTTTTTAAAAACAACTCTTTGAAGTTCGAACAAGTTAAATTTTTTTTGTATCAACAGGAAGCCCCATTTATTGCTTGTATTTAAAAATATAAATTGAAAATAATTGCGTTTTAAAAGAGCTGAGCATATATTTAAAAATTATTACACGATTCCATAAGACAATTATTTATTTCTTAACATACTTAGCTAAAATAGTAATTTACTTACCTACTATAATAGCTAAGCATAGCTATTTCTTACCTGATAAAGTACATTGACTTGTATAATACAAAGAAAATAATTTGTAAATATGGATAAAATATATTTACTTGATTTAAAAAATGTTATTTCACATAAATATTTTCTAATAAAAATATATTAACACTAAATATAATGTTTAATTGAGAAAGCGACGAAGGTACAATTAATTCTAAATAATATTATTTTAAAATGCTAATTATATTTTGTAATTTAAAATTTTAAGAAAATCCAATATAATTCAAACCAGTTTCATGTACAATAAAATATATTAGGGAATTATTTAAAGCCATTTTTATAAAAAGATATAAAAATTCTTCCAAAAGGGGGAAAAGAAACTTTTGTTTTTCACTCTTTACTACAGCGAAATCAGTTTAATAAGAGAGATAAAAGATTGATTGAATAGATTGTTATTCATAGAACGAGAAATTTAATATAAATTTATATCATCTCTAAATGAAAATAGCTTTAATAGAAAACTAATAATTTTAGTCATTTTACTTAATACAATATTTTCTTATACAGAAACATGAAGTTCTGAATAAAGAAGATAAAATTTAAATTATATCAAATTACTATATTATGTTTATGATATAGAATTGATAAAATTTATTCTTCTTTGTATTACAGTATTCCTTTTCTGAAAAAATATTTAATAAATGAAGTCTAAAAATTTACAATTTACAGGTTATTGAATTTAGTAAATAAAAGTGGAAGAAAGATAAACTATTTGTTATTTTCTGTTGAAAGATCAACGTCCTATGACTTCTGTATAGCGAATTTTTTCTTTGTTCGGTTCGATGCAATAGAGAATTTCGAAATTATTTGTAATGAACTTTTTAAAGTTTGGTATAAAAATGAAACTTTCTTCTATAAAAATAAAAATTTCTATAATGAAAAATTAAATTTCTACTTTAATCATTTAAAATATTATCCTTTTATTATAACAAATATTTTAATTAAATATTATAATAATCTTAAATTAAAGAAGCATTATTTCAGATAAAAACTTTTTAAATACAAAGAAAAATTAAAACAGAAAATAATATGAAGTCATTTAGAAATGTTATATCTGCTTTTATTTATTTAGACTTTTTATTAGAAAATATGTTACTAATAAAATCATAAAAATATATGTATAATGAATTGTATTAAATTATAATAAACCATTAAAAAAGAAAGATAAATTTAAATCTTCTTTCAAAAATTTTTTGTACTTTATGTTAGGTCACTCGTCTCTTATAAAATCAATTCCGATATTTGTATGAATAAAGCATAAAATTTCATGTTTTAAGTTGTACTTTAATATTTGAATAGCGTAATAATGTATATTTTGTAAACAAATTTAGCAAGTTTTAAAGTTGTTTACATTTCATTTAATATAACATAACATTTAACATAACTATTCTTTCTAATAATATTTGACAAATTTATACATAAAAAAATTAATAAATTATTTAATAAATAATAAAAACATGGTAAATTGCGTGATAAATTGTTTAAATAACATGTTATCGTTAGAATTCAACATGTTTTAATCTTTTATAGATAAATCCTTATTTCTTAGCTGTAAATCCTAGACTGTTATATCCCAAAATTTATTAAATTAATTTTTGAAACTTGGATATTTAAAACTGATGACCCAAATTTTCACTGTTTGTTACTACTTAAAAGTTATAAAGAATATATTATTTTCCCTAACACATATTGCACAGCTTAATATAAAAACTTTTTTGTAAGGAAAGGTCGTGAGAAAAATAGTAATGATTGTTTTCTTTGAACTAACGATTGTAAATAATGAGACATTGACATGATTTTAAGGAAAAAAAAAGTTAAAAATTCATTTTGACGACCTAATCAAAACTTACAACATTAACGAAAACAAAATGTTTAATTTTACAGAAAGTGCCGAAATATTATAATTTTCAAATATTTCTTCATTTAAAATATAGTCTTTAAATGAAGAGATATAACGAACTCACAATATGAGAAAGAAATTTTATTAAATAATGTATTAATTTTCTTATTTAAAAATGCATAAACTGTTAAAGGCAGGGCCATTGACTTTTTATAACATGTTTTAAATAGCTTATGAAACATGATCTTATGGAGAAATATTGATGTTATCCGAATTGATAAAGGACTGTCGTCAAGCATAAAATTCTTTTTTTGAATGTTAAATTCAAAATCAAAAGATAAAATATTATGATTAGTTATTATATAAAAATTACACATTTTAAAAAATTATATTTTATATATAGGTCGAATGTTTTAACATTTTATCAGATCAGATATAGAAAGCTAAATATAACAATATCTAAAGACTATACTGTAATCAATTTAGTTTAAACAAAATTGATTTATTAGAACAGTACGACTTTTTATGTTGACACGGAAGCAATTCAGTATATTCTATTTAGTATATTTAGATATAATTATATTGTAATAAATAATAGTACAGATTACTTTAGGTTACTTTAATATCTAATAAAAATAAACTCTTAGAAAAAAATTAAAAGACAAATTAATATGTCGATAATTACACTTTCATTTGTTAGTAACTTTTAAAGAGTAGGCCTATACCAGTTAATTTAATACATTAATTATAATGCTCATGATTTGCGTAAGTATATTTACAGTTAACAAAACACTTCAATAGCTTTATACATTTAAAAAATTTATATATAAAGCTATATCCTGTTATCCGAATTTATGCTAAAAACGATTCGGGTATCAGGGATCTTTTCATTACTTCTTATGGAAAGAATTTAACTCATTTCGGTCCTCAATAAATAATATTAAAACATTGCAAAACATTGAGACATATTTACCTATCAATCCATGTTTTTAGTACAATATTAAACATTACAAACTCCAAGTACCTTGCTAACAAACACTTATGAGGTCATTAAAGGATATGTTTGTAAACAGTAATGTAACGAATAAGTTTGTTTTCTGCCCCTATTAGAAATTGCATATGAACTTTAACTTGCAGTTTTTGCATTACGTTAACATTCAGTAGATAGCGATAGAAATGTAACCATACTATAATTTTTTTTTTATATTATAGGGCCAATATTATACATTGCAATTTAAAAACAATGTATCATATACAGTAATAGTGGTTCAATTTGGATTGCTTGTGAAGATAGGTACATAAAATCTCAAATTCTCAAGTCTCAACTAGTAATATTTTGTTATGTGAAAAATAATCGATATAATATATTCTTTACATAATATTTAGTTATTTTTAATCATTTGAATGTAAAACTTTTGACAATAATCTTATGAAAATAAACAGGGAAACATCTTAATTTTTTCCGCGAATAAGAAATGCTTACAAGATCGCGATTATTTCGGAAAATGTGGAATGGTTTAATTTAGAATATCATTTACTAAATTCTGAGATCCGCTATATATAAAATCATAATTGAAAAATTATTAAACAATTCATATAAATTAATTTCTATAGTCTATTAATATTTTTAAAATTATTTCAAAAATTAACTAAAAGTTTTCAGAATTTTTTAGCTTTTGTAATGACTCATGAAAATTTTTTCTATTTTTAAAACTAACTGTTTAAATTTCTATTAAATAATATAAAACAATTTAATTAAAATTAATTAATTAATCATTTAACTCATAATTCATTAAAATGTTAAATGATTTTATTGTGACGATATGCAATAAGTTATTCCAAATTACGATTTTCTCATTCATCGTTAAACTTAGGCATTAATTAAAGTTAAGTTGTGTGATTTTAAATACAATTCTATTAGAATTATTAATAGACTAATATCACAGAATATGCATTTATTTCAGACCAATATTTATTATTATGAAAATGTAGATTTAATTCTTATTTCTAACTGTACAATTCTTTTACTTTTACAATGAAATCTTTATTATTAAAACTAATCATCTTCACATTTAAGCTAATTATTATAAATATTAAAAACTGATTTTTCTGTGGTATTATTCTTGTTCTTTTAGTAAAACTTCTAAAAAGAAATAAAATATTATATCAGTTGTTGCCTTGAAAAGAAAAAGAAACACGGTTAAGTTGTACGGATCTGTAGTATTCTTATTTTATATTTGGTTCTTAAAAGATAAATATTGAACTCCATTTCCACTGCAAACCAAGAGCTTTATAAATAGAAAAAGATTATAGGAACGTCAACGTCGGGAACTTCAGTTATGTAACATTCACGATTTGGTAGTTGCTCACTTCAAAATATAAAATTGTTCACACTAGTTTTATTGCAAACAAGTAAACAAGTTACTGGAAAATTTCTTAATTATAAAAAGAAATTATATAAAGATCTTAATAGGAAATTATTTATCTATTATAAAAGTATAAATAATACAGATAAGAGTTAAATTTTCTTTACAATGCCTTACAGAATTTCATACATACTGTATATGTGTAATATTCTGTAGAAATTTTATATTATAAATACTTATTATTTCTCATATATAATTTTCATAAATTATAAGATATCATTACAATAATCACTATGTTTATGTAATATAATTTACTATCTACATATTTTTATTATAATAATAAAACTTATTTTACGTTAGACAAAATATCACTAATAATTTATTCTTATTCTCTTATTTTTATTTATAATTTAGTTTAATATATTATAATAAATAATATTTTACAAAATTTACAATTAAACATATTTATATTCTAATTAAATTCACTTTCAATTATACTTCTGATTCATAATTGTCTATAATAATTTAATTGTTAACTTGAACAAATTTAATCCGATTTTAAAATATGTTTATGTTCCTATGTTTATGTTTATGTTAATATCATCATTTTATATTCTAACAATAGTAAATAAGTTTTTATTAGCTTAAAGTAGCCTAACATTTTTGTATTGTATATCGTTTTCAACATCATATTTACGTTTTTATACTTCAATTTTAATTTTTTTTAATGATACAGAATCATGAAACGTAACTATTCAGAAATTACTTGAGTTGTTATACGCCTGGATATATCGAGTCCTGTCCTCCTCAACCGGTTGTCCCATTGTGGGCTGGCTAAACCCATAATGGGCTTGATTTAAAAAAAAAAAAAAAACATTTTTATTAATAAATAAACATTCTACGTACTTCATCTTCTTCTAAAACAAATAATGCAAAAGGAACCTAGTAAGAATGGGCGTAGCCAGAGTTTTGTTATGGGGGCCTAGTAGAGGCCAACCTGACCCAAAATTGAATTATTTCAAATTATTGTTCATTAAAATGAAATTTCCATAAGAATCGACAATAACTTAACACACATAAAATATGAAACTTTATCCTTTAATCATACGTTCTCGTAACATTAATATCAAACTCTAGTAATGCCTTAAACAAAAATTAACCAAAAATTAAAAAGGTCCGGTCGTCGAAGGTGTTCTGGAACACATGATAAGAATAAAGGTGGTTTTCAAAAAATATTTTTGGACAGACTGTGTCTTCTTTGATTAAATTATCATCTGGCGAAATTCTACAAATAAAAATTAACCAATCAATTATTTTTTTACCATTCTTTAATATAGTTCACCGTCTTTAATCTAGATATAGACCAGGAGTGGCCAACAGTTTTTTCCTACGGGCCGAATTGGAAAGAAAACTTTTTTCACTGCCCGAACCAGAGGCGGCCCTAGTAAGATTTTCAGGTGATGCAAGATCTTATTGTGGCGTCACCCCGTAGGGAACCCCGTAGAGACTAAACTGTACATAGAAATTACAAATACACTTTTCACATTGGGCACAGAAAGCCGTTGACCTTTTTTTTTTATTTTTTTCAGGATCGGAATTTCTCAACTTTCCTATAACTTCACATTGTGAGGTTGTAGAGAGTTATCGCGGATCCATTCATGCAATTATTTGAAGTTCAGTCCAACATTCAGAGATTAATTGCGGGTCGTGGTACACTACACCCAATTAAATTAGCTTCAACTTTTTATTTCTTTTTGCAAATCGGCTCAACACTTTTTCGGCTGTAATTTTCCGGGGAAGGCACCAGGTTAACTGGGGGGCCGTGCCCACCCATGTCCCTTCCTGGCTACGCCCATGCCAGTAGGGACCAAAAGAGGCCTCATACAAGCTCCCGAGTGCCTTGCTCTTGCGACACTTAGAAGTCCATAACGGTCATATTCACAACCAAGAATTGAGTTAAGATTGGTTCAAACTTTAGTGCAACTTGCTAGTGAAACGCAAAAAACGAAGCGAATTTCACCTTATTATCGGCTGTCATTTATGGCGAATGTTTCTGTTTAACGATTTGCATTGGCAGTCAATGGCTGAACAGTTTCGGAGCCATAGAGTATTTTTCTGCTGAACGCCATTAACAATAGCGCTGTTTCGGAACATGTTGGATGTTTTGACGTCACATTTAGTAGCGTGTTTCATTTACGCTACCTTCGATTAGATATAACTGATGAAAGATGGCTACGCCCAAATAACCTGAAATATATATTATTTACACGTATTGAAGGCATACATTACAGTAGTAATCCATTCAAATATAGTTATTATCAATTAAAAACATATATTTGCAAAATAAAGTTTAAAATTAATATAATTTATTTCGTTGAATGTTTTTAAGTTTTTGGAAACAAGCAGAAGTTACTGTATCACCATGATTCTCTCGTATTAACTCGCAATTCATCGTTCAATAGATTCGTTGCCATTAAGTAACAGTTATGCTTGCTCTCCACTTAGCGCAATTCTGAAGCGATTCAATTGGCTTAGTCACTGCTCATGAGCAGTAAAATCGTCTTCCGGTCAGAATCGCTTTCTAGTACTTTAGCGACAGAGTAATGGGACAACATAGCGATTCTGTCGCAGCCAATCTGTTTGCAGCATCCATAATTCTAAGTGTACGTGACATCATATTTTTAACCATCACCTTTAGCATTACGTACGACCGGTGTGAAAATTTCGAAAAGATGCAAAATATAGCATATATTAGATTAAAGAATTAAATACAAAATAAAATAAAGATTTATATTTTTAAATTTAAAGTTGAAAGTTTTGTTGCCATTTTAAAAAATTCCCATACTTCATTGCAAATCGACTTCCACAAAGTGTGAAAGCACGTAGGACAACGATTGCGTCGCTTTATGAATCATCAGGTGACGGCGATGCGGTTGCGCTAAGTGAAGAGACAGCATTACCATTGTCTTATCTTTGCTCAGTTAAAACTGTTGAGTCTGCCAATGTGAACTTTTTCGCTGGTGAAAAAATTTCCACCAATCAGAACAGAAGATTTGTTGATATAAACAGAAGGGAAAAATCCAAGCTCGCAATTGATTGGCTACACTTTTCGCTTTTCTCATCCTTGAGAATCAAATTCACTAAGGGAAAAAGAAGATTGCTTATTGTATTTCTCTTTCTCTGTCGCTAGTTAATGTTTGTGTGAACTACAGAAGTAGAATTTAACCACTTATCATTCATTTTACTTTTAGTATGTGAACATTTGTTGGTTAACTTCTAACTCTACTCGATTCTTGGTTGTGAATACAATCGTCATTATGAATGACAATCGTATTCACAACCAAGAATCGAATAGATATATTACTGATATACAGAATTGTTAATATCTCAGAAACAGTTGCGTTTTCAAACCTATGAACTGTCCATTAATTACGTCCAGTTTGAGGGAGAGAGTGTCGCGAAAAGAATATCGTTATACACAGTGAAGTGGGAAGGAACCGAAGTATTGTCTACGTGAACTTTCTTAGTGGTATTCGTGGCATACGAATTTGTTCTTATAAGCCTATTTACTAGTTAGGTAAATATACCGTCAGTTAAAAACAATTGCAGAACCTTTTAAAATAAATTTCTTCAATATGAGGAGTCCACAAATTATTGTACAGTACATGTAAATTAGAGGAAAGAGAGTTTGCCAAAAGTACATCAACAGTGAGGAAGGAAGTCAAAATAGCCCAAACTGTACACATAATTAATGAATGGTCTTTATATTTACCAAGGCTTTTTTAATGCGTACACATAGTAACATTTTGTACATTTTGATTTCAATCTTACATTTCTATATCACGATTACTTCGTAAAGGGTCAACATCAAAAATATTAACAATTTTTTTAATGGAATCTCGTTTAGTTTTGAATTTCATTCACAAGGACATCTCAATCAACATTTTTGAATGATATTTATTTTAAAACCAATTTAAATACATTTTAATCAGATATAGAAAGTTTAAAGTTACACATAAGCTTATTTTACGCTAATACTTTAGATGCATAATATAGCACAGAGTACGACCGAATGTTAGATTTTAACGTATTAAACTAAATCGTGTTTAGGACTAATTGAAAATTGTGCAAGAGACTAACACAAATCTTGAAATATGGTAAAATTGAATCTAAAGAAATTTCCGTTTAAACTAACAACGGATTTTCTTGTCAACCGAAATGATATTTAAAAAATTGATACAACTGAAGTAAGAAGTTTCTCAGGATATTAAATCAAAAAATTATTTAATTTCATTTCAATTTTATTTAATAATTTTCTCAATATCATCATTTCCTATGAAATTGATATTTAAAAAAAATCGAATGTATAATATAACATATATAAATTAAAATATAATTAAATATTGCAGCCTGGTATTGTGACATTGCAATATTTAATTATATTTTAATTTAAAAACTAATCAGGATCTACGTCCCCTAAGCTCTATGTATCAGGTCTCGATTTTTATCTACAGTGTTTCCCCGAAAATAAGACAGTGTCTTATATTAATTTTTGCTCTGAAAAATGCGCTAGGTCTTATTTTCAGGGAATTCTTATTTTTTCCAGGAAGAAGAATTCACATTTATTATTGAACAAAAAAGTTCCCAGGTCGAACTTAGACGAAAGTGACGTATATCCGGTGTGTCGAACTGTCGCCTTTTTATAGCGTCAACATCGGACTCGATGACCAATTAGTGCTTACTGAACCGTAGCACTATGCAAATGCCACGTGGCGTGATTCCCGGTCGACCAATTAGCCATCACCAGCCGTAACGTTATGCAAATCTGTGATTCCCAAGCCATAGTCTTATGCAAATCATGCCGTGTGGCGTAATTGTCTGCTGACCAATCAGTGGCTGTACTTTCAAAAAGCCAACGGCCACTTTCAACCATCTGTCGATGACCGTTACGACTAAAAAAAACCTTCGCTAGGTCTTACTTTCAGGGGGAGGTCTTATATTTCGCAATTCAGCAAAATTTGTGCTAGGTCTTATTTTCTGCGGATGTCTTATTTTCGGGGAAACACGGTATCTAATTCTCGAGAAAATTCTGAGTTGAACATGGGAATGTAACTTACAGGTCTGCAATTTGAAAATTTCAGCCATATTATCATTAAGTCTATCACTTGTTTATTTCTAATCATTTTATGACAGAAATAAATGTATTGATAATTTTCGTCAGTTATGAAATATTTCAACAAAATTTATCCGCCAACTTCATCTTGTTTATATCAGTCCTGTCAACCATATATTTTAACAGTGAAGAACAACATGGTCTGAAATGAGGGACAAATGCCATGCTCTATGAGACATAGTTTATAAATTTAAAAAAATACAAAATTCTCCGAAAACCATAAGGGCGTTTCTACTTTTTCAAAAACGTAGAAGTACTTACTTGTTAGACTAAACTTCCTATAGACTATATTTGAAAAATATGAGCCAAGACTTGTGCAAGTCTTGGCTTATTTTTGAAATTTGTTTTATTGATTTACATTATTGATTTATAGAACATGAGCGTAATCATGTTTTAGAAATCAAAAACTTTAGAATAGGAACTATATTTGATATAATAACAAAAATACAATATCTGTTTGTGGACAGGATAGGATAGGGTTTGAACTATGATACCCGTGGACAGGAAAAAGGCACTAGAACGTGGGACTGTCCCTCTTGACAGTCATGTTTATATAGGCAACAGACAACTAATAGTGTAAATCACATAATGCATGTTATGTTCATAAAAGAATTAAATAAATACGAATGAATTTTAAAAAAGTTAAGTAACACTTTTTCGAGATGTACAATACATCTCATGTTAATCAGTTTTTAATTTAATTTTTTCAGAGTTGTAAACAATAAAAAAAACAAGTTAGGCGAGAAGGAGCCATGTTTTTTTCATTATTTACAACCTTGAAAAAAATAAAAATCAATTAATATCAGATATACTATACGTATGGAAAAAGGGCGTTACTTATACCTCATCCTGTATAATTTCTAAATTCTTATCTTTGCTTATTTAATTAATCTACTTTCAAATTTGTTTAAATTTAAGTACTGTATATCAAAACAGCATAGAATCTTTTGTAACAAATAAAGCTAATTTTTCAATAGAGATAATTTTAGTATAATAAGATAGGAATTACATAAAATTTATTATTATAAAATTATCAAATACATAAACTTTGCATCGAATTAATTAAATATCAAAGTCAAATTATAATTAGAAAATCTTGATAATAATTTATTTTCTTATGAAGATACTATATAGAATAACGCAATTTATACATAAATAAATCTGTTTAAATTGATTTTATATCGTTTGATTTATTAACATTAAAAATATTGCTGGCATTTTTCATTTATCAAATTCGATAAGTCATTCAAAGTTCAATCCTTCAGTGCCTTTTTATAACACAAGGTCATGTTCTAAATTCTTCAACGTTTTTTTTTTACGAACGAAATTATAAATTAAACTACAGGAAATTAATTTAAATTTTTAACGTAGGTGGCCATTAATTTTTAAATAATTGAAAAAGTTGAGTAAAGCTTTAAACACTAACCTTACATTGTATTAAGATTAATCGAATAACATACGCGAATGTTTAGGCTAATGCAATCAAACAGGCATAACTCGTTAAAGTCTAAATATGAAATTTTAAACTTTAAAACTGGTTACAATTACAGATTAAGGTTTTAAATTGTTTTTTATAATTTATTTTTGTTTTTTAATAAATTAATTACGCGATAATTTTTTTTGTTAAATTCAATGACGTGACCTCGCCTCATGGGATATTGATAACAATAGATATTTCGACATAGGTTATATATTAATCATAATGCCAAGCTAATTTATTCCGTAATAAGTATCTAATTTAAATATTTATTTATTTATTATAGAATTTTAAGATCTAAACTCTACATATTAATTTTAATCAAATATGATAATATTTACAAAAAAATGCGCTTGGGGTAATTTGATTTATTATTCTATGATATTTATAACATATTTTGTTTAATTATAGTTCAGATGTATTATTAATGTACTACATTTAACAAATATATTTATTTTAATTATGCTAAATTAATTTAACGATATATTTATAAATAAAATATTCATTAATCAGAAGAATTATTTTTATACTAATGTTTGGTCTATTGTTATGTCTAGACAGACATATGTGTTTTGTCTCTAATTTAAGCAGTTTATATTTTCGCTTTTATTCTTTAAAAATAAAAAATATATATTAATATAATAGACGGTTCTGATAAAACAAATTTAAGCAATTTTTCTCCATGAATGTTACTTTAAATTGTAATAAATTCTTCATGGGAGGTTTATTAACATAATCCTAGTTTTGCATATTTTCAGTAGAGAAAAATCTAAAAATTATTTCTAGATTGGCTCGTTGGTAAAGCTATTGTAGTCTTATCCAAACAGATTTAAATAATATCTTAAAGAAATAATGAAGTTCTTGTTAGCGATAAAAATCCTACGGAGTGGTCGATCCTATCGCTCTCTTTAGATCCCCGAATTGAATTAACAATACAGTATTGGATTTACTGATGAGGCGTTTTTTCCATTTTTATTTCGCAAAGATTTTGAAGTCCCATGTTTTGAAAAATAGTTTTCGAATGTTCTACAAGTCCATGTTTCTAGAAATTCGTTAGTCATTTTCGAATGCTTCAAGCAGATACATTTCCTATATAAAGAGATAGGGTATCTACGGCACGCATGCCAAGAGTGACATGCGGATTTTTTAATGGTACCAGATTCAGACCAGTATTATAAAAACGAAAATTGAAAAATAACACTTGTATATTTATAATTAATTCGCTGACAGTTCGAAACAATTTTCATTCATTTTTATTCTTATTACTATTTTTGTTGTACGAATATATCCTTTTACCGTAAGATTATTTCGAAACTCTTACGTTTACATTCACTAATTTGTTCAACACATCACTCGTAGATAAAGCTTCAAACTTAATAAAATTTCACATATTTACGGTATCATGTAGACCTAATATGGCTTACAGAACTCAATAAGACAATAATTTATAAGATACTAATCCATTACTCGTTCATACTTGTTCCATAATAGCCTAAACATTGAATTAAAAACTGTAATACACTAAATATATGAATATTCTTTGACAATAAATTTACTCATGATTATGATTACAACTCATTTTTATCACTTTTTCCTTCAAAATTATGTATTTTCTTGCGGAAAAGTTTATTCTTATTAAAAGCAACATTAATGATTTTTAAAATGAAATATATTAATTTACCTCTATAATTTTTAATACATTTTAAAAATGGTTAAGTTATACGAAGATATTCTTTATCCAAGTATAGTTCTTTCCTTGAATCTTAAAAAAGTAGACACGGGTCTTTTTGCAAAATAAGATTGACAAAAAGTAAAACAAGTTTCAAAATTAGAACTAGTTTTACTTTGGCACCGAAATCATAAAAGGTCGCTGACCCCTATCGATTTCAACTTCCTTCATTATAAGTAATCTTAATCGGTAGTGGAATCATAAATGAGTAATGGACGGAAAATAAATCTCCAGTTTGAACTATTTATGAAAATCGTAACAGGCTATATCTGATTCCATTCTGATTTCTGCAATAATTATAGAGTACTTTATTACATGATTACCTAACCGCGTTGTATTTTTTCATAGTTAATAGCAATAAAATTTTAAAACGTTATTAAAAAATATCGCATTTTCATTGCCCAAATGATAACACCACCGATAATAGATGATATTGCGGCTGGACATACAGATATAACCTTAATGTGCTAGTCTCGCACGACGGATCTGTCAATCAGTTAAGCAAATGACTATAAATTCAACTCTGAATGAATGTATCTAAAAGTTTTAAAAAATTTGTGATAATAGTTTTGTATAATCGTATGTTTAAAAAATACATTTAATATTGCAATTTCATTTCGTATAGAATATAATAATTACTTGATTTTTTTATGTATATTTAGTATAATCTTTATTTAGAAATTTAAACAAAGTGTTTTTAGAAATTATTTATAAGAGTATCTTTGCAATATGTGAAATACCGTTCTAAGCTTTAGTCTTTAAAATATACCATAATAATTATAACAACTAAACTAAAAATATATTAATTATTATTACATCATATTATTTGATACATGTATATGATCGGTTATATTTCAAGAATAATATGACAATGCAATATTAATGACGTGTTCATTCGAGTGATTTTCATAATTGAATAATTCCAATAATTTGGAATCACTGAACATTGATAGTAGTAGTCGATCGTGGATTTGCGCCTCACCAACAAGCTGGTTACATGGAATTTTCCGGATTTTCTTCACGTATCTGATACCTAAATAGGGCCACTTTCCTTAGGAACTCCCCCTTGGCAGATCGCCCATATATTGCGTTGCAACATATAATCAAGGAAGTCAATAACTGAAATTTGAATGATTTCCAAAATTTATTAGATGTTTAATGATACAATGATGTAATTATATTTTCCATCTAAGCATAAAAATGTAAAAGTCTTCAAATAGTAATGCTTTAAATACAACAAAAATGGTCTATTAATATATCATAAAAAAATTATGAAATTATTGGGGAATTTTTACTTTAAATAAATTTCGAACGGAAATTTATCAATTTATTGTCCAACACAATAAATCAAAACATAACATCTATCCTAAATAATTTGTTTAATTATCTGTTATTTTTACAGCACGTAACTGGAAGATGTCTGTGTATAGTATTTTCAACAGAGACAAAATATTTAGAGCTGAAAATAACTTTTAGTGCTAATTTTGATAGTAGGTAAGGAAGTTTTACAACTTCTTGGATAAGTTGTCCCTTATTTTAAGATCAAAAAGTACTGAAAGTACATTACATAGGCAATCTATCAAAAAGAGAATGAACAAAAGTCTCGCACATATAGGGCTCAAATATTCAATGCTGAATCCAAATACGCTACCCAAAGTTTTGTATACGCAAGGTGCAGCAAGCTGTGTTTTGAAATGGGAAAGAGAAAATGGGAAAATTATTACCTATGTTTTAACACCGCGTTTCGGAGCTGGACGCTGCCACGTAGGACGTAGCCTAAGAGAATCTTTTTGCATACCCAGTGTGAGTTCTGCCAGGCCCACAATAATATCGCCAGATGATGAGGGACTGAGCACAGCGTATTCAAGACAGACTACACCTGAAAAATTCTTAGGGATTTTCTATCCGTGGTCCCTAGAGCGTAATTTTTGATCTGTTATCAACAGTTAAATGGTTTCTAATAGATTGTGTTGGATTTCCCATCAATTTAACTTTTTGGAATTAAAATATGCTAGGACGGCCGGATGACCGTAGCGGTTAAGATGTCAGCCTACTATTCTGGGTACCCGGACCTTCACTTATCCGAATTAGATGCCGGACAGTCGGAATCCCAGAAATTTTTAGGGGTTGTCAGTCCCGAATATGTCGGCCCTTTCTTCACTGTCCAGCCGTCCCCATTGTGGGACAGGCTGAACCCATGATGGTTTATGATTAAAAACACCTTCTAGTACTCAAAGGGCGCACTATATATATATATATATAGGGGAAGGGAGGGCAAGATGGAAAGTACTTACCCACCCCGAACCGCGCGACGAGGCACCCGAATCTCCATGCACACAGGACACCCGGATATCTTGTATTTACGAACGGCGACTCAGACCGGTTGGTACCACCAAGTGATGTGTTCAAGTATTTCCTATTTCGCAGCAGATTATTACGCAATCATTGGACTTTTGCAGTGTTATTATTTATACCTACAAGGTAAAGTATTACTATTTTGTTTTTATACAAAGTACCTATTAGGGATAGATTGCATGAATTGATATTTAAAGAGGAAAAAAATTCAAGGATTTTTAAAGCGTTGATATTATTATTGGTAATGGGCATTTGGTCAAGATGGAAAATTGCATTTTAGGGCAAGATGGAATAGTTTCCATGTTGCCCGCGCGCAATTATTTTGATTTCTGTTTTCAATTTATCTAAGTGAGGATATAATTGTTTTTATATGGTGAACAAGTATATAATAAAGAGCAACAGAGGTTCTTGGACTGAAGAAACTGTAGATTGCGATGGATGAAGGTTTTGTGTATTATGTGGAGAACCATACGTGGAACCGACCACAGAGGACTGGGTACAGTGTCCAGTGGGCACATGAACTATGTACAGACACAAAAGATGGATGTTTTTTGTCAATTGTAAAATGTAAGGATATCCTATGTATTCCATCTTGCCTTTAGGGTGAGGGCAAGATGGAATTTTTGACGTTTTTACTTCATGATTCCTAACAGATTTTATACTTAATATTAATTATTTTTAATTACACAATTTTTTAACCATCTAAGATCTCTGTCGAGACTGATTAAAATAAAAGCTTTATATTACGTTGTTTTATGTTTTTTTACATCATAAAGTTAAACCTTCCATCCTGCCCTCCCTTCCCCTATATTAAAACTATAGATGGTAGAAAATTTTGATGGTAGAAAATTTCAACCGTAAATATTTCTAGTTTGAATTTCAAAACTAAACAGTATCTAAAATTTTAAATTTCATGCTATGATTAGTCAAGGAAAAATTGCTTTCACTAATATTGATTATATAAACGATGTAAATATATTGGTTTCAATACAAAAAAATTATTCCTTCTCTTGGATTGTTCACAGTAGTTAGACCTGTACAATATTTATTTGTTAGTTTTGCTACTGTATAGTCTTGAGACGATGGGAAAGAAAAAGGAATCATCGAGAACACTTTTAAAGAAATGGATCGAAAAAATATATGGTGAATTGCACAGCAAATGCTTCTCAATTGAGGGTAATACAGATTTTTACAATGCTTATTCGAAAAAAGTATGTAAATATCTCTTTACGAGTATTTACAAATAATATAGTTATTGACGTTATAAGAGGTTATTGTGCGATTTTTAATATTTAACCACATATAAGGGTATTTTAACATTTACGATAAAAATAAATCTAATTTTTAACACGTTATCTGTTTAAAATTAATTTTTACATTTATATCTCTTGATGATTTAGGCCTATCTGAAAAATTGCCAACGAGATCTGAAATTGTTAAAATATCACCAGGAACTCAACATATACTGCCAGCCATTTGATCATAATCAAGTCAAAAGTTCCAAAAATAATAAATAAGTTGTGCCAACTTGTTAATTTTTTAAAACACGCTTGGATTTTTTTTAGTTTGTTCAAATTTAGCATAAAGCTTCTATTTTAGATTTTAATTTTAGGAATATCATTTGTATATTTAGTATTTAGGTTAAAAATGTATATTTATACGTTGAATTGTAGTTAATATTTAAAATATATTTTAATAAAATATTATATTCAATACAGCCTAAATGATAATTTTAAATATCAAGCAAAATAACTTCTTTTAACTTTATCACATATATCTGTTAAACCAAATTGTTAGCCTACATATATATGTATATAATATATTATCGAAAAGTTAATTCAATATGCTATAAAAAATAATTTGTATTTGATATTGTTAACTATGAGTTATTTTAATAATAATTTGTAACTCAATAACTCAATTCATTTATATATAAGATTTTTCATTAAAATTTTAAAATATACATCAGTGGTGTATCCAGAATTTTGAGATTATGGGTGCTGCTCAAGGCAGATTCAGGGAAACGAAGACAAGTGCCTTCTGTCATATTTGGAGAACGTTACTCAATTACTTTAAAATTACTTTACTTGCCTAATCTTACCTAATTTAAGTCATGTGATACGCGCTGTTGTATTTATTTTTACTTTAAAGTAATAAAAGTGATTCCTTTGGTATCGAGCAGGGTGATGCAGCATCATAAGCACCCCTTGGATACACCCCTGAATTACA
Organism: Centruroides sculpturatus; assembly: GCF_000671375.1. Lineage (NCBI taxonomy): Eukaryota > Metazoa > Arthropoda > Arachnida > Scorpiones > Buthidae > Centruroides > Centruroides sculpturatus. Next base: position 42,596 of record NW_019385473.1, on the reverse strand, counting down.
GACACCATATATACATGTATAAAGATAATGAATTTATTTTAGATACAAATACTCAGAAATATTCATAAAAGAAAGCCTTTATTAATCAACTAAAATAATTGTTTAGAATCAACAAAATTGCCGGTATTTAAATGTGAATTTGATCGAAAAAAAATTAATGAATCAAATTAGTTAAAAAATTTTAATTCTCGGAATATATTCCAAATAATTTAATNTCTTAAATAATTTCATTTAAAAAAATCTATTAATAATTCATTTTGAATCTTGGAGTTAAGAATTTTGTGAAACAATAAATAAAAAATTAACAATTAGCCTAGTTGTTGATAATTTTACTGCTTTAAATAAAAACTGGCACATTTACACCTTAGTATCTGACCTACAATAAGTATTGTAATATATCATAGCCGATGGAAAATTGAGAAATGAAACTTACATATACCGGAAGTTATGAAGACACTTAACACCTTCTTCCGGATCTCAACAATATGTAACTTACTATCTTGTATCCTGGAGATCGCCAAAGAAACAGTCATAGCCATACTTCCCGGAAAAGTAAATTAAAGTTCCTTAATTCCCGGAAGAGAAAACTAAAGTTCAATAACTTCATTCGGTTGACAGTGATAAGCATTATTAGTATAACTAATCAAATAAACATTAATTAGTATATTTATTTAAATACAATTAATATAATATATAAAATTTAGTTTGTTTCTCTTGGTTTATTATTATTGAGCTGAGCGAGCGAAGCGAACTCAGCTTATTTCTTTACATTCAAATGTCATTGGATTTAAATAAATTTCTCCGAATCTCGATTAAAAAAAATTGACTTGGTCATCAAGTCCAGGCCAATTTGTTATAAGCTATTTGAAACCGTTATCAGATCGCATCCTTTAGGAACATCATTTCCATCATGGACTTAAGCTGGGATTTTGGATGCTTACAAAATGCGTACAGCAGTTCAGTTGTGTTTACAAACGTAAACAAATACACATCACTCAATTTGAGCTCAACGTTTTTCGAGTTTTAATTAAACAGTTTAACGTGTCAATTGAGTCTAAATTCCGGTTTAACAGCTTGTAAACATCTCTGACTGACAACATTGTGCAAGCTCAAAAGGGTCGTTCGGAAGTAAAGTTTGAAAGGAATCGAGTTTTTCAAAAATCAGATATAATTGCTTCTATTTCGAAACACACAAAATAAACTAAATTTAAGCATAAATCTCGTTCAGCTCAATTTGCAAACGTTGAAAACAATGAATGCGATCCAAGTTATCATTATTAGGATTAACATCTCAGATAACAGGAAGTATATATTTTTCCGTTTCTTGCTATAAGTTTTAACTTTAGAGTACTTGCTATAACTTTAGAGTAGATGCATTTATTTCAAAGAACTACTATGAAAGAGTATTTTGGAGTTGATTTGGCATTATTTTGTATTTAAAATTTAAGGAATAGTTAATTTGATGTATTTAATTATTAGAAAAAATATCCAAAAAATTTTAATCCTGGTATCCGACCTACAATAAGTGTTGTAATATATTATAGCCGATAGAAAATTGAGAAATGGAAACTTACATATACCAGAAGTTATGAAGACACTTAACACCTTCATCCGGATCTCAACAATCTTTATGTAGCAAACAATTTGATATTGTTTATTATGAGTGAGATCGTACAGATGTTATAGTATGATATTGTATTAAAAATATCATACGTTTTCAACTAAATATGAAGATTTTAATAGTATTAATTTACATTTTATATAGATTATACATATGTTTTGTAAATTATTTACAAAAACAGAATAATACCTTTTTCTCAAATAATTAAAAATTAGAGATACTGTGAATGAACAATGAACAATAACATTTTGTAATCATGCTATTTAAATGAAACAAACGACTGCATTTTATGAATAGCTCATTATTAAAAGAATTTTCATTCATCTCATAAATTATATTTTATCTTACAAAATTACAGCGTAGATCAATTCAACGAAATTAACGTCATACATATACAGTAGTGTATATGTATATTAAGGTAATTTATATAGTGATAATTAGATATGTCTGTCGGATTCAAATGAATTATCTCTATTATTTTATCTCTAATTTTATTTATGAAGAATATTTTTAATAAAAGAAGTTTATTACTTTTTTTTTTGGCTAAAAATAAATATAGGCTATCGTTTAGACTAAAATATATAAGATATAATCAAATTCTAAATCATTGATTCAGTTTTTGCAGTCATTATAAAACAAGAGAGAAAATATTTCACACAAAAATGTGAATTAAATGTAAATGAATAGATTAATTATACAATAAAATATTTCATTTATTATAAATATTCTACTACTAGCTGTTACCCGCGGCTTTGCCCGCGAGGATTTAGCAAGCAAACCCCATTTATATTCAGTATTTCAACAACCATAGTAATTGTTATATAACATCTACCGCCGAGAAGGATAAGAATTACCGAGAATCAAACGAACTATTTTCAATTTGATCAATTTTCTGGAACATTTACAATCGTTCTATAATCGAACCAATATGCAATAACAAATTCGAATTTAAACCGATTCGAACATTTGATTAAAAAATCGAAATAGATAAAAATATTTATAACAATGTCTCAAATGTTATCAATTTAATACACCTAAGTACTCAATGAAGACTAAACGTTGTTGAAAACAAAAACTCGCATCTAAAATAGTACAGTAGAAACCGTTCTTCCAATTAAGCCTTAATCCTCCCCCTCCCCTGCGGAGGAATTTCGAAAAATCCCTTCTTAGTGTACATTCCCATGGCATACCCTACTAAAACGCAGATAAAAACAAAAAAATCGTATCTAAAATAGTACAGTAGAAGCCGCTCTTCCGGTTAAGCCTTAATCCTCTCCCTCTCCCCCCGCGGGGGGAATTTCGAAAAATCCCTTCTTAGTGTGCGTTTTCATGACGTACCCTAACTGTGTACCAAATTTCACTTCTTTAGGTTCAGCGGTCTGCTCTGGACGATGATGAATCAGTCAGTCAATCAGTCAGAACAAGTAATTTTATATATTTAGATATATTCGTATTTAAATAATTTCTATTACGTTTATTAAAGATAAATTTTTAAATTTTATCTTTAGTAATGTCGAATGATATTGTTAAAGACGGTATTTTAAAAGTAAAACAAAAAAGTATTTATTATACTTTGAATTGAGATGAATATTCCAAATAATTCATAAAAATTTTCCATTTATTTAAACGCTCTTGATTAGAATTGTAGAAAGATTTCATTTTTATTTTCATAAATTTAAATCTCACTAATGAGGAACTAATGAGTCATAAACACCTATCTTTCGTCCTCTTCTAACACAAATAGCATAAAACCCAATTTGCATACTATGTAACAAAAAGTACTATAAGGTCTGTATGACCTCAATCATAAAAACCGTAAAATATACTAAACCAATAAAGCAATGTAAATCTCCTCCAGTAATATATATTTTAAAACGGCAATAGAAAAAACATAAAGTGATAAACATGCAAAATTAACTATTTCCATGTTATAGCAATTTGAAAAAACGTCTGGGATCAAAATGACTCCTTGAGCCTTGATAGCTGTATCTGCTGCCATCTAGCGAATAAAATTAATCGCACATTTTCATTATGTCGAAAATATAAATTATCGACTCTTATTTGACAATTTACTTTTTACTACATAAAACTTGAAATGCTATCTTTCAGTTACATTGACTAGAAATCGTTAATACGTTGTTAAATAACCCAAAATATCAAATACTACATTTTAATGTATCACTCACTATTTTGAGAGTTAAACAGGTCATATAAACAGACCGTAACGATTTTATCATCTTGGTTCTAAAAACATTTTAAAGTAAAATATTTAGTAATAAAGTTGATGTTAAGATGTATCATTTAGATTCTTAATGCATATCTAATAAGATCACGTTCAATGCAAAATTGCGTAAGTTATTTATTCCTTAAATCGTATTTAAAATTTTAATGTTCTAATTTAAGAACGATAACCTATTTTTTTGTAATTCAAGGATAACTAAGTGAAAGCAATGACCCAAAAAATTTTAAATGTTAAATAAACAAATATATATTTATTTTATTTGAAAAAAATTCAAAAATTACTGCAGTTTTAAAGTAATTAATTTAATACTCTAAAATTTCGAATAATTATTTGATCGCCATTTATAAATGAATAATTTTATTATATTAAAGGGGAGAAAACATTTTTATTGCTTACATGATCTTAAGTCTCTGAGTTTTTTCTGGACAATATATATTATCACATCAAATTGACATTATTCTTTTTAAGATTTCGATGATTTAAATCTATAAATATAACTGATTATTGAAATGAAACGATTTGTAATATGTTAGATAAACTGTTTTCATCAGTTGATCACGAGAATTTTCTCGTAATCAATTTACTCTATATCATATATTACTATATAAATACATCGATTGACGTAAATATTACTAGCGATCGGATAATACGAATAACCATTCCATTACTAAATTATCAATATTTCCGAATATCTTAACAAATCGATAAATTACTCTTCGAATGATTTCATTTTGATACTCACTTCACACATTGGCATGTTATATCACATAGATTTTCATGCTCTCACTAGACTTTTTAAATATAAATATTGAAAATGATCAATAACAAACAATTGAGAAAGAAAGAAAATTGCCAATTATATCGTAAGCTTAACACGGCAAATTATTCATATCATGTAAGTTATCATAACAATGGTGTAGCGACACCGACTAAGTCCTGTATCAAATGTTGTCAAGTGGGTCCTTGCAATAAAGTCAGTGAACTCGGTAAAAGGGGGCAAGATATAGATTATTATCACCTATAATACCCGTTAACTAATCTAACTAAATGTTTTTCTGTGTAAAATTGTATTATATTTTATTTTGTTTTATTAAATAGGCTATATTTTAAAATATTAATACTATGGACTTGTAGTAAATATGAAAGTCTGATAAAATTTGTATAAAACATCGAATAAAAATTTTGTTTCGTCATACGGTACTAAAAATAGTTCAATTATGCTTAGAACATGTTAAAATTTATAACTTGCTTCTAGATGAATAAGCATTAAATGACAGTGTATTAGTAGTGTTTTAAGTTACTGTGTTACAGCAAGCTAGTGATGGCTTGTATAACAATCTGTCATTTTTAATTGTTATTTCGAAAATTCAATAAAATATTGTTACTAAAAAGTAAAAATAACAAGTCAAAAGTAACAGGCAGTACGAAGCTGTCACATGCGCTTTACTGTGTAAGTAACAACTGGACAGTCTGAACAGAAAGCCAAAGAAGACTTGATATCGTGTTAGGCTTCTATTCTGCCAACTTAAGGAACCCTAGTTTGTTCCGAGTCGAAAACACAGTACTGTAGTTTTAATGGGTCTGTCCTGAATATGTAGAGTTCTGTCCCTCACCACCAGCCACTTTACTGTGTCTTGGCTGAACCCATGATGAACATGATTTTAAAAGTATTCTCTTAGTGCTCACATAGCAGAAAGAGTTAGAAATGAAAGGTAAACTACAGAGCATCCGTTAGTTATACAAAAATATATATTTTACTATTTTTACTAAAACTATTCGTAAAGCACTATAATACTACTCATAGATCCCTTTAATTTACGTAACGATGTAAGAATACCCTTCCGTTGCTAGAGTTTCTAATACGAAGATTTAATCATAAAATCATAAACAGAGTAGTGTATTAGAAACAGCGGCGTAGCGTGGGTGTCAGCCGCCCGGGGCGGAGGAAAATTTCGCCCCCCTTATTTAAGTATCTCAATTTAAAAAACTAAAATTCAGTTTCGTCACAGAATAAGTAATGAAAAATTCCGTGCTCATTTCAATCGGTCCAAATCGTAGGTGCGACTAGTGTTGCCACCTTTTCAAAATCGCTGGACAGCGAGGTTTGTCCGAACAGAAGTTCCTGACGCATGCGCAATGTCATTTTGCAATGCAAAGAATAACGTGCAGTGCATGGCGGTTCTAAATCAGTTACAGTTAGGGAGTAGGGAGAGTTGGGTAGGAGTAACGTAACTGAATTAAGAAAAACAACTACAGATGACCTAGCTGTATCGGATATTGGAGACGTGTACGAATACGAATCGTAGAAGCAAAAAACAAAAAAAAAACAAAAAACAAAGGTCGACAGATTGCTCACGAAATTCCCGGACAAAATTAATAGTTCACCCAGACAGTGAGTCGATTCCCGGACTGTCCGGGCGAAAACCGGACGGGTGGTAACACTAGGTGCGACAAAAATATGAGATGAAATGGTTCAAACTTTTACAAGATATTATTATTATTTATTGTGAAATTTTGCCGCCCGGGGCGGGCTGCCCCTGCCGCCCCCACTACGCTACACCACTGATTAGAAAGACTATACCATACAAATTTTCTATACCAATATTATAAGAACAAGAATTTCGATTTTCTACACGACTAAAATTAAAAAAAAAATTGAATTATACACACACGAATTTATTCAGCACCGAAGGTTTATTTGTAACATCAACCTGTTAGTGAAAAATATTTTAATTGGTCCTATTTTCATCCAACTTTAAAACATGCGCATGTAAGTCATCAATTTTAGTTGGCTAGGTAATTTACATTTCGCAGACATAAAGAAAATTCAAACCAATTATCTTGATGCCATTGCTTATGAATAGGCGGAATAATATAATTCATTTTAATTTTTTTAATTATCTGTGAAACGAACTTTTTACGGAAGCTTAGGAACGGAAACTTTCCTAAAAACAAAAAAATCTGAACCTCAGACATTGTATACATTAATAGTTACGTAACGCTGTATAAAGAATACCACAATTTGAATAATGTTCCATAACATTCCTTCAGCGTTAACGACATATATATACGCGTTTCCCGAAAAAATCTAACATGTTTGATCCGAGTCGTCGAAGGATATGACGTAGAGTGACGTTGAGTCGATGACCAAGTGATCAATGGTCGACGATCGAATAAATTTCGTTCGACGTCGCCTCCGTCCAGTTTGCTGCGATATCGTGTATTTTGCACCGGGTTTAAGCGATCAACAAACACCTTATTTGGAAGAAGGCATCACATTCATCTTTCACCAAAACAAGTAGCCTATGGTTTATTTTAAAATAATTTAAAAGACGAAGATTCGATTTTCATCAAAAAAGAAACAATTTATTTTCAATACACAATTTTATTTCAATGAATACATTATTTGCATATTAGAACGGTGGTGCATTTATTACTTTAATTTTTTATGAATTGTTAATATTTTCAATTAATTGGTTCTAGAAAATTGCATTAATATAGCTTTTTTTTAATAATAGAGAATAGAAAAGAATATATTTCAATTCAATTTAAAACTATATATGAAAGTTCCTTTTGAATCGTATTTATTACTTTCCCGCTATTATATATAACACAGGGAAAGTATGGCAATCGGTCAAAAAATAACACCTCAAGAGTTTTACATATTTGGACTTGCGCTTTAAGTCGAAAATTTCTGAAATTTTGCAGGGTGGTTTGTTTATTAGGGGATTGATGTTATTAAATTTTGGTGGTTAAAGGTCCAGGGATGGGGAGATAACGGGAGTCGTGTGTATCTCCAGTAGGGTTGGACTTAATTAATGACGATTTTATTCGTTATTAGCATTTACAATTTTTTTTTTTTTTATAAAACTCATCCCTACCCTGAAAATTATTAAGCTTTCTGCCATTTGATAACAGTTAAAAAGATAAAAAGTTTTTAAAGTAAAATATAACAACAGATAGCGCTACCAAAATTTTAAATGTTGCCGGAAAAGTTGAGAACTCGTCGCTGATTTATTTATATCATGTTGCACGCAAAAAGATATTATTTAAATCTTTTTGCATGCAACATGTGTTCTTACCTAACAAGTAAGTTACAAACTTAAAAATAATAACTTATTGAGCATTTTAAAACGTTGGCATTTAGTTCTTTTTAGGTTCTACCTACTGTACACAATGTAAATTTATTACAATATAAATAATAATGATCCATTATATATTTAAAAAAATATACTGTATTACCACTATTTTTAAACAATGTTAAATATTTCAAATATGTTTTTCATTAAATTCTTTATTATAACAGTTTAAAATACATTAATTTTTTTGTAAATTGTAAATATACATTTCAAATTAATTAAAATAAACTTTAATTCATATAAACAATCAAGTTTAAAAAATAATGGCAATTATAAAAGTTGATAACAATAATCAACAAATAAATTTAAAATAAAGCAAAATGAATTAAAATTAAAATAGTACTATTTTAATTCATTTGTTTCAAATAATATTTATAATTGATTACAAAATCAATTTCAAAATCGGAAGAAAGTTTGAAAACTTCTTTCACACTTAACTCAGAACTTCAGAATAAAACAAATAAGGCTAATTTAAAAAGATTCTTATAAATATAAAATAATCTTATATGACTTTTATTTTCTTATTATCCCTATATAAAGATTTGGGAATGCTATTCACATATAGAAATTAATAAATACAATTTCCATATTCTGTAATAGACTAGAATATACTTAACACATGTATTTTATACATCAGTTAAGAGGAATGCAATGAATAAAAATTGATACTTGTTCCTATAATAAGTAAAATTATAATCCCTTATTAAAATAAACATAATCTAATTTATAATTTTCTCCGATATTATTTAATAGAATTTTATATTTTTCTGGTTCCCATCGTTTTAAACTATTAACATGAAGAGAGCATTGTTGAGGAAACAAAGCACATGCAGCAGGTACCATGAAAATTAATATAACTCCAACTAAACACATTTGAAAAGGAGCATGTAGGGCAGAAAACTTTTTGACCAGCGGATATTTTTCTAATTTTTCCATAATGATAGGACATAACATCATTCCAGGCGTAGCCATAAAAATACGTGATATTACGACTTGTGTTATACCTTTAACAGCTGCTAATTTTGATTCTGTAACCTTATTACCATTATCATCAAAAACTGCAATACCATTTTTCCATTCAGTTTGTCTTACTAATGGAATGTTAACACAATTAGCCGCTGCTAATGCAGCAAATGGAACATATCTCTGGAGCAAATTGCTAGCTCGTTTCTGAAGAAAACTTTTCAAGCCAATAGAAGTAACTAAAGCACATGTCGTAGCAGACACATAAGCTACACCAATTTGTGTTGGAGTAAGAGGCGATTTCGCATTTCGATTAGTATAATTCACCACAGCATTAAACGATTGATTCAGCCATTGCCAAAATATCACTGCCGATGTAGTTTTATAAAACTGTAACATACCACCCGTAAGAAACATACCACCGGGAACTTGAAACGACATACGTCCAATAATATTCTGTTTGTCTCCGCTATCGGGATGGAATGATGAATCGTATAATTTTTTCGCATACCAAAGTTGTTGTTCGGTAGTACCAGGAGGTTCCTTACCAAGTTTATATTCTTCCAATAATTTCTTAGCATTATCTAATTGTTCTTCTGTTGCGAATACAGTTCTCGGATCGGTTATATTAAAAAAATGCTTCAAACGACCCGTGAAAGTACTTTGGTCCCACCTAGGTCGATCGAGATCAATACGAAGAGCAGCCATTTTTTTTTTGTTTACCACATGTGATGCACGTGGTATAAATATTAACAATTTATTGAAATTGTTCTTTGTACTAAGAATTTAATTTTAATAATTCAATTTTGTTACTTTGCAATAAAAAATTAAAATGAATATTCTTTATAAGACTTTATATAATATAAATAATAATGAATAAGATGCTTAGACGGCACCACATGTCTGAAAAGGTATTGCGTCACGAATATGAATTTATGTAAAAGTTATGCTTATTCTAGAATTGTAAGTCGAAGATATTTTAAAATTTTATTGCGTATTTTTATACAAAAATTTAATTATTGCAACCTTTCTGATTTTTCAAGCACCAATTCATATTTTCCAGGAATTGCAGCATATGGGAATACCTTGAATTTTACAAATATATAATCCACACAAAAGTATTTGTACAGATAACACTATTCTACAAGCATTTACCTCTCTGAAGACACAAGGAATATATTTAGAGATGATTTATAAGCTAGCAGTACACCTTTAATAATGGGTAAAGTTGGAGATGCAGTAACAGGGTCTAAAATGTTAGTTTCACCTACCCATGATTAAAGTGTATTGCTTACTTCATTAAATTAACTGTGGTTGCTCATTTGACTTTATTATGTACAAGAAAAGTTTGTTACACGCTGTCAGTTATGTGTTGTCGAGAAATTCTATAAAAATAAACTGTTACAGTTGACCCCCCCATAACACTGTTGATTATTTTGTTTTATATGAATTCCATGTTGTGTGAGTCACAGATTTTAAAAATACGTGTGCCAGGCTGTGAATGGCTCACGTATTTGTAAAATTAAGTGACTCGTACAACATGGAATTCATATAAAACAGAATTATCAACAGTATTATAGGGGGGTCGACTGTATTTCCATTAAAGAAAAAAATGTTTATTAGAATTTGTACTTAATCCCACTCACCAAAGTAAATATACTCCACTTTTTCGTATGGTAGGCTCAATTCAAGTTCTGAATGATACATTTGGGACCTTAACAGAGCTGCAGAGCGTACTGATAGGAACAAAAAAGTCAAAGAAACCATCTCTCTTAAGACACTTTAGCATTGAAGATATGCACTTTTTTACAAATTTCCATTCAATTGTTTTCTCATTTCATTCTTTAATCTTTTTAAGTTCTTGTTTGCTAAAAATGTGTTCCCTAATTTCACTTTCTAAATGAACACACTAGTGTTCTATAAAGCTAAGCTCTGGTGTTTGAGATAATGTATGCTGAATTTTTGGAACAGTATAAAGCAGCCGTATCTTACTTTCCTAAGTTGTATATTTTTGGATCATTTTCATGCTAGAAAACAAAAATTTCCATCAAGATGCATTTTTCAGCATTTGTGAACAGATTATTTTTGAGTGTGTTTATGTATTTTCTGATCTTTATTACCATAAATGAATGCAGATGCAGACATACATCCACAAACAAACAACTGTATTTTCACTAGTGCTCTTAAATGTGTTATTTCCATCTTACTCATTAGTTCTAGAATACCTCTATATAGTTTTTCTTTTAACAAAGCCAGATATACCAAATTTACTTTCATCACTAAAAATTATTTATTTCAAGAAAGAATTTGCTAGTTCATTGTATTCATTTGCAAAATTTATCTTTTCCTTCTTGTTTACTGGCTTTATTTATTATTTTTTCTTTAATTATAATTTTTAAAATTGTTTCTGGATTGATTTCTCTTCCAAACTTATTTTAAATAGCAGTATTTATTTTTGTAACAGATAAATTAGGAGTAATCTTAACATCTTTGAGAATTGATTGGTTTTTTCAATCAGTCAGATTTGGCTTTGCTTTAAGTTATTTGAAGTTTGAAATTTTTGAATCATTTTATTGATTGAACTGAACAGTGCCATTTTCTAACTAGTTTAACAATTTTTCTTAACATTTTACCTTTATTAAAATGAAATTTCTTTTTTTAGTTGTTTCTACATTTTTACTTCTCATTTCAAAAAATGGTTAAGAAATGAAATTGAAGCATAATATTATGCAATTCTAATAGGTAATTTCACTAATCATAAATAATTGGTCATGTTATAAATTGTATTTTCTTACAGTAATATGTGCAAGTAGGAATTGTGTATAATTAATTTTGTCAGTAAGATGTTTGCAAGCATGACTGCTTCAAATGGGAGACAGATGGATAATTACTTTTGTCTTTGAAATTAGTAGAATGAATCTAATTAAACCTTGATTTATTGAAATGAAATGAATAATTATTATAAATATTTTTTGAATATCAAAAGCAATAAAATATATGCTATTAAATTGATTACGCTCTTTAAATTTAATTAAATCTATTAAAATTTAATTGAATTTAAATTTTGTATTTTTACAGGTATAGATGATTATGCAGCATGGACAAAATGGTCCTTGTATCAAAAAAAAACCTATAAACCAAATCAAAGATAAAAATGTCTGTAGAACATTTGTATCTGTATGAATATTTTTGTGAATATAAGTAAAAAATAGATAGAATTTGTTATAAGTAAGAATTAAATTTTTTTAATCTTTGTATTATTTAGAGGAAAAATATAATGGTTTCCAACACTTTTTCAATTACATTAGATTACATTACATAAAAATATTAACTTGTACTGGAATTAGAAAGAATTAAGCAAAATTATCACCTTTTTAAATATTTCAGCAAATAATTTAATATTGTAAAAACGCTTTCAATCGTCTTTAACGATCTTCATCAGTTGAAGATTCCTTCATTACATAATTGAAAAAAGTGATTATGATGTACTTACATGGAAGGTGCCAAAAGTTTCTGGCCTAATTATGTTTTAGATGTTATAGATATAAAACAATGATGTCATTTTTCAATACAGTCTCCTTGTAGATCAACATACTTATTACAACTTGCAATTGGCATTTCAATACCCTTGTAAAAATAGTGTGCAGTTTTGTATGCAAAATGCTCATAAACTGTCTCCTGCAACTCTTCACTTTTTCAAATGTCTTTTTTGGGTTTTGGAAATGGTAATAATCACTAGAAGCTTGGTCCAGGCTGTAGGGTGAGGTGGATGGTCATGCTTCTTCACAACAGCCTTGGCAATAGCAGTCACGTGCACTGAGTCATTGTCCTGCAAGAGGCAAACATGATGCAAATTAATGCAACAAGTCTAACTAAAATAAATGTTTCCAAGCAACTTATGCAAATTGGTGGGAAAAATTGTTTCATTAGTCAACATACAGATGATGCTGTCTGATACTATCATTATTTTATTCCTATCATGTCTAAAATATAGTTAGTCCAGAAGAAACTTTTAACTCCTACCTCATATGTCTGAAATCACATATAGGGGTAATTTATTATACTGTAAATTAACTGTCATTATTAATTAATGATTTATACTAGAATTATTTATGGTAAAAAATAAAACAATGATCTAAGCAAGTGGTTGATTTACCAGGAAGCAAAACAAGCGACTATTTGAGATTCTGTGCTGAGTGGACCCCCTTTATTTTAAAATTTTCTTGTTGAGTTACAAAGACAATGCAGATGAAATTTTTGTTTCATAAATAAAAAACAAACTTTATCTCATATTTAAAAGTGTTTACTTTATTTAAAATTGAAAATCAAGTGGACATTATAAGTATTGAAATACTTTGAAACATTGATATGTTAGTACAAAATGATTAGGATTGACCTTTCCTGGGCCCTTATTAGGGGCTTTCCTTTGAGAAAAAAAATATTTTTTAATCATATACAGTTTTTATTCATAAAATTTTTATAGCATAAAATTTATTGTGTTTTATGTCAGTTTTGAAATTCAGAATTGAAATAATCTCATCTCAAAACAATTGATAAATTGCAAAAATTGTCTTTTTATGATGTGATTGAGCAGTTTGCAGCTGAGAATTGGAAGAAGTTTAATATACATGATAAAGTATGTAATAAGCTGGATATTAATGATAAATGAGATTAATCCTTTCTTCAATTTCTTTCTTTCTTCTGTCTTCCTGTTTTTTGGTTTTTATAAGTTGCAAGGATTTCAAAAAATTTAAATTACTTGGGGTCCCGTCTAAGGTAAATCCAGCACTGATCTAACAAGTAAGCCAAACAAACAACCTATTCTAATAAATTTAATTTATATAAATAAGTTGTTTTGAAAATAGCATGTTTCTATAGAATTATATTTGTTATTAAAATTATTATAATTTCTTTACATATTTGAGTAATAAATAAATGTTTGAATATAATTTGTTTAATTCCAGCATATTTATTTTCTTTAATATTTAGAAATATTCAATTACTGAAATTTATATTAAAAATATTGTATAATTATAAAATGATAAATTCATTACATGAAGAGTATCATAAATTCATTACATGAAGAGAAGAATACATATTAATCAAATTTTCTTCTCTTAATTATTCATCATTTGGAAATTAGAATTACTAAAATTACTAAAATTCTTATTTTAACAAGGAAATGTGAATTATATTTAAATATTATTTATTAAATATTCAGAAAAGAAAATGCATATAGAATTCTGTTTCATAAAATTTAACGTATACATATAATTAATTTTTATTTTATGTTTCAGCTGAAATCATCTTGTCTTTTTGAATACAAATATAAATGGAAGTTATTAAACCAATGTCGACCAGTATCAACTGTTCAAGCTCTTCAGGATAGATCTAATAGAAAATGGGGACCTGTGGGATATTTTTTACTTGTAAGAATTATATTTTAAATAATAAGTAGTAGTATCAGTAATGTTTTCCACAAAGTTTCTTTCTATTATGAAATGTAAGTTATCAATCTGTTCTTGATTCCAAGAACAGATAATTTCATATTAAATGCAATTCAGTTAAAGAACCAGAATTAAATATTGCTTTGAATGTAGTTCATGAAGTTGTAATTTCTATATTAGTTGAATTGAATTAGTGACAAGAGGCCTCAATTAACTATGTATGAACTTCCTGAACTTCCATTTTGGATTAGAATTCATGTTATTTCAATTCACAAATTTTCTTCAGAATGGAGTTAGTTCATTGGTATGACTATATTGTTAATGGGAAAAGTATGATGTACAGGGGCAAGATACTACTGAAATTGAGGGCATATATTTTTAAATTAGATAAATTAAAAATATGATTAAAAATTGTAGCCCAGCATTGTAATGATGTCATAATAATTGCTTGTTAATTTTAATTTAACATTACATTCTATATTAAATTGTTTGATTTGGTTAGAACCTGAAGATGACTGATAAAAGCAGCCAGAAATGTTCATTTCATTAAAAGTTATCTGCTGGATCAAAAAGGCTTTGTGGATAGTATTATTGGCTGAATCCTGTTTACTTATGAGTTTTAGTTAATTTTTGGAAATTAGTTGGGAGTTTTCAGTTGAATTTGTAATACATGGTAGAGTTTGCATGGTTCCTTAAAAGTCCATATTTTAAAATATAGTTCTTAAAACTATTTATTTTTGCATCAGATGTTCTTAAACTTTTTAAATTGGTGCTTAGGTATGAAATTGATGTCTGTGATTATTATACTGTATTATAGAAATTTATTATTGTTTCTGATAAAGGAAGTAACTGTAAAAGTTGGTGAGTTCTGGTGCTTGACCATTGATATTATAGTAACAGCATGATAGTTCAAGAAGAATGCATTTTCATGAGTGAATACAAATGCATTCTTATGAAATGGTTCTAGAAACTAAAAAATATTAACACAGTACTTTATTGGTGAAATGTATGCTATTTCACTTTTAATATGAATATGGCTGAAATTAAAGACAAAAATAAATAAATATACATATATTTACTTATGTATTATTTTCTAAGAAACCCTATTAATCTTTGTTGGACTGCAGTTTGAAAAAATTGTAGACCTATAAACTGACTATTCCAGCTGTTGTCTCTGTCTATCCCAGCTGTTGTCTCTGTCTATCCTACCTTAATCTTGAGAACAGAATTAGATAGATGAAAGTCGAGACCAGATGCCAGGGCTGTGGAATTGGTAAAAAAACACTCAACTCCAATTCCTGATAATTTTAGTAGACTGACTCCAGCAAAATTAAATACCAAGTCATTTTATGGGGGGCAGAGATGCTCATAGTAGGTTACCATACTCTGAACTCTGAAAAATTGCCCCAGGCATTTACCCAAATACTTTTATAGTTAATATTTTTAATATTTAACTTACATTAATATTTATTTGTATTAAAAAAATTAATTTTTAACAAATATTTAATAAGAGGAAAAAGGGGGAATAATAAAATTCTGCATATACATATCTTTATTCTACAGTTTTTGCACTTCAATTTCACCTTTCCAGAAAAGTTAGTCCATCTAAAGTGTGATCTAGCTGCTTCAGCCCCTTGTTCAAAAAAGAAAAATATATACCCTGATCAATTAGTCTGGCTCATTCAGAAAAATAGAGTGCTTATTTAGAGCAGGGATAATAAAGGAATGAATCAATAATAATCAAATTCAATTGGGTTAGCAGTCAAAATAATTTAACTACTAAACACAAATATTATGAAGAAAACTATTCATACATGTTTAATAAATTAAATTGGTGCATTTTGTATTTAAAATAAATGAATTATAACAAAATACAAAAACATTAAAAAAAATAATAATATATATAAAATAAAATTTCTTTCATTTAAATAAAAAAAAAAACTAAATTAAAGTTTAAAATGTCAGAGTCGACACATCTTTCCCGACTTTGACTCCACAGCCCTGCCAGATGCAGAAAGCTTAGAAGCATGAGGCCCCAATAAACTATATACGAACTTCTGATGCAAATCAGAAGTCATGTTATTTCAATTCAAAAATTTTTCCTGAAAGGAGTTAGATAGATGACTGATATGACACTATTGATAACAGGAAAAGTCTGATGTACAGGGGCAAGATACTACTAAATAATGTTGACTTCACTTAATAGAACATTCTTAGCTTTAATAAACTAAAGTATTTTAAATAAATTTTGTTTTATTGTGTTTGTATCATCATTGATCAAACAGACTGTCTCCAGAGGACTCTATCAGATGCAACTTTGTCCATAGTGTTACAGTATCCTGAGATCTCCCAGGAGGGTTTATGTGGGATTGGTTTACTTTGTGCTTCTCACCAAGTGACATTGATTGCACCATTTAACTGGTTTTTTGTGTTTGATACAGCTGGTATCACCATACTTTGGGTGTTAGTGATGTTGACTGGGCATGTCCTCAATCTGAGGACATGCCCAGTCAACATCACTACAGTCAAATACAGCCTACATTTATCACAATGTCTTCCAAACACTTTGTGTCACTTCTCTTCAGGATTTCTTCTTTTGTGAGTCAATCAATGTAGCTGATTCTGAGGATTCTCTGTAAACAGCAATAGTAGAACATGTTGAGTCTTTGGACTAGTTTTGTAATTTTCCATATTTCACAGGCATAAATAGCAGTTGAGAATATGATAATTTTTAAAAATTATAGTTTCATTGTTGTGGCAATGTTTACTGATGTCCAGATTAGCCAAAGTCTCTGAATTATGGTCAATATCTTGCTGAGTCAACAGTTGACATCTACATCAATGTTAGCTTCAACATTGCTATTGTTTAATATGATGCCAAAATATTTATTTATTGCTTTCTATAAATGAAAGCAATAAATGAAGGAATGTTATGAAAGAAAAGTAAGTGAACTTGTTTTACTTACACATATAGTTTATCACCATCTAAAGAGCCATCCATAAATGATGTTATGCTAAAATTCCATATTTTTTAACTTCCTTCTTCCCACATCATTCATTGTCATATTATGACAAAGCTCCTCTCACAAATGACGTCGCATTTGTTGTCATCCCAACAAAGTCTTTGCATCATTACATCAATTATGTAATAAATATTAACATAAAAATGATTTATTTACACTAGTGATGGGATAATTAATCGGAATAGGAAAATTGAAAAAATTGGGCATTTTTTGGTAATCTGAATTGAACGAATCTCATCATGATTTTCAATTCTTAAAACGATTCTTCCACATTTAATAAGAAAATTAACTATTTATTTAAGTTGAAGATTAAAAAGTTTTTTAATTACAATATTAACAATTAAGTATTAATTTATTGGAAACTTTCATTGACAAAGCAGAGAATATATGACATCCCATACACAAGGTGATGTTTGTCATAATAAACTTCTTTCTTTCATATAGTTGATGCAATGAGAGATTGCACTTGGCCAATGCTAACTGTCTCCATTTTAGAAGAGATAGGGTGACATGACAGCATAGTTCTGTAATATTTAACTCACTCTGTTTTGGGGGAGAAAAGTCACCATTGTGATTGGTTTAAGCTGTAGGTTTGCAAAGTAATTAATTATATGTGGAATGAAAGGGTGTGACACTTCTTGAAACAATTTTACATCCAGTGGGTATGTTGTTTTATTTTTTAACAAACAAATTATGTATTTGGGAATTTATGGTTTAACACTTTCTTATTCACACTTCCACTATGTTAAAGTAACAAATAAAAATTTATTTTTACACTGAAAAAAGCATCTTTTAATTGATAATATTTTTGTATGAATTAGTACTGCAGTACTAATACATTAAATTGAAATTTTAATCATTATTATTATTATTATTACTTTTTTAAAGTGTTTTTTATTCTGGCATCTTTATAATATTTGCTATGTTATTTTGTATGAAATTAATGGATTTTAAAATATTTTAATTTTGAGATTTTAAAGAATTTATATTATTAACAGATAATACCCGTAACAACATTTGGTTTAGGAACTTGGCAAATTTATAGGAGAAGATGAAAATTAAAGTTAATTGAAGAATTAGAAAGAAAAACAACTGCTGCACCAATAAGTTTACCAGAAGAGTGAGGCTTAAATTTTTAAATTTTATTTTTATCAATTTATTATATTTTTAAATTATGCTTCTAAACTTTAATGAGTTTTTTCTTTTATATTTCATTTTATCAGTTTAAGAGAAATAAAGGATTTAGAATATAGGAAAATTCACGTAAAAGGTAGATTTGATCATTCTAAAGAAATGTATATCACTCCTCGTTCATTGATAATTTCTGGTGGAAAGGAGTCTAGGACAAATTTTTTTTCTCCTGGACAAAGTGGAAGTTTTGTTGTTACACCATTTATATTATCGGATAGAAAGTAAGTATGCATTATAAAAGTAGCTGATAAGGCATTAAAGTGTAAATACATCCATTAATCATTATTAATATATAACATGGATATTATTTTAAATTACTAATCTATTTTTGATTAATATATTTTTTTTAAATATTGAGTAGAGTTTATAGATATATGGAATTTATAAACTTTTTTTTGTTTAAATTTTTTAAACTTTTATTATTTTTTTTTTTATAAACTTTAAACTTATTCAATGTTCTCTCCTCTCTCAGAATTTCTAGATTTCTTGAAACTAAAGGAATAATTCCTGTGGTATAGGCTTATGAATAGGTTTCTATGGTTACCATTGATCTTCTCAGTTCAGAAAAATTATAAAATCATCAATTAGTCAATTTATTTTTAAAAAGCTAAGCAAAATTGCAACAAACTATATCTGTATCATTTCAAAAGTAGAACAGTTTTATCCACAGATCATTCTGTCATTAGTTATGAGAGGTCAACTTGGTAAATAAATTTATCAAATCTATTTAAAGGTCTGAAAACATAGAAGCTGCAGGGCCCATCTGAACAGAATTTCCCATTTGAAGCAAAGCAATATCTGTCTTATAGCCCTGATATGTTACCTTGCAGCCTCCATGTTTTCAGATCTTTAAAAAAGTTTCTCAAAGGTTGCAGATTTCAGTCTGATAGTGAAATCCAAGCAGCTACACAGCTGTAACTGAATGATTCATTCAACAGCCTTCCTCTTTCTACATGGAAGATTTACACGAACTTAAACCACATTGGGACACATGACTGAATGCAGGAAGTGATTTTCTATAGCAGCTAATTCAACTTTGTTGTTATGCTGTATATACAGTAATCCTGCTATGGTGACTAGTAACATCATATGTTTTACATGGTCTAGTCCAGGGGTGGCCAACACTTTTTGCCCCCAGGCCGAATTGGAAAGAAAACTTTTTCCACGGGCTGAACCAGAGGCTGCCCTAGGAAGATTTTGAGCTGGTGCGAGATCTCATTGTGGTGTCATCCCATAGAGACTAAATTGTACATAGAGATTACAGATACATTTTTCACATTATCATGCTTTATCAGCATTCTACACTGTACAAGATTTGTAATGGAGGGTTAACTCTAAATGCACAGTGAGTTGTTGACGTTTTTTTTAGGCGTCAGAGTTTTTCATCAAGCTATTCGGACTTGAGTAGCTAATATTGAAAGATTAATCGCGGGCCACATAAATTCATTAAATGAGCCGTATGTTGGCCATGCCTGGACTAATCTATACTTTACTTGAACAACCTTTATATATATATATATGCATATACAATCGACCCCTCTATAACACTGTTGATTATTCCATTTTATATGAATTCCATGTTGTACAAGTCACTTAGATTTTGCAAATACATGTGCCAGGCTGTGAACGGCTCACGTATTTGTAAAATCTAAGTGACTCGTACAACATGGAATTCATATAAAACGGAATAATCAACAGTGTTATAGAGGGGTCGACTGTATACTTCAAAGTTGTATCTGATTCTAGTGTTAACTACAAGTATACCACTGAACATACTTTTTGTTGAAGTCAGTAACTTAATAAACAAAAATTTTCAAGAACTATATTTTTGTTGTCAATTATTAACTCTAATTTTTACATCTTTCTTTTCATAAAGAAATTGAAGATTGATTTAAAAGGTGAGAAAGAAGAATTGATTTCTTCATTATAAAAGTAAAAAAATACAACTGAAGAAATTGTAATTGATTTTGGAAATACAGTTTTTTAAAAATGTTTTTATTTTAAAAAATTACTGACTTCAAAAATATTTTTAATATATTTTTGTATATATAAAATATATAAAATTGTATGTAATATATAAAAATGTTTGTATATTTTATATGAATGTACAGATATCTCTGAATAACACAGTATTTAGGTTCTGAAAACATGTCAAGTTATGCAAGTCCATGTTATATGAAACAAAGGACTAATACAAAACATAGGGTTAGGTTCAAAAAGTTAGCAAAAGTATAATATTCTTTCTTGTAATTAAGAGAAATATGTTTAGTATAGCAATCAATAATTAACAAACAATCACAATCAAAAGTATTGCACATTAATATTAATGTTTTCTTCACTGCTAAACACCATCTGAGCTTTCCTGTTGACCTTAATCTAAAGTATTAGCAACATCTTGATTTTTCACATTTTTCATAAAATCTGATTTTTTTTCATTTGTTTACATTTACCTAAGAGATCTTTAAAAATTTAATCTTTTACATAGTAACTTTTAATTTAATCTATAAAAACAAAACACAATGACAGTCTTTCATTTAGAGCACTTTCATTAACAATAATGACACCTGGATCATAGGAAAGCCAGAACAAGGAAGAAGAAAAATTGTATAATCAGTTCTTATTAAAGAAAACTGGGTGAAAGACATGAAGTATCATTGAAAATTTCAATATTCTAAAATCCATAGGAAACAGGCATACTTGCATAAAATAAAATAAATATCAAATGATAGTGTTTACACTTAAAAATTGTGACATTTTGTACAGGATCATTAAATTTTCAAATAATAATGACAAATAATTTTGGGTCAATTTAAAGTCTTTATCCTTTTTTAACATTGATTAGAATGTTAAAAAAGGATAAAGGCTTTAAATTGACCCAAAATTATTTGAATATTTAATGAAAGTAAATTAATCTTTGGGACTTTAAAATTCATGTAAATTGTACAGGGATGTTTCCAATTCTTGAATTGTGTTGAAGGAAAGCAATGATATATGTATGAGGGATACCTGTATGTATACATATACACAAATATATATATATATATATATATAATTGTTTATTATCTTTATTATTACCTCTTCTTATAACTTTAATAATATTTTTATAGTTTAACTATACTTGTAAATCGTGGCTGGGTTCCAAAGAAAAAGACTTTCTCTTCCACAAGAGAAGAAGGACAGGTAATTTTTTTGTTAAAAAAAAATAAATCAAATACTTTAATAAGTTTGCTTGGATTTATTTAAAATTTTAAAATAAATATCAAAATTACAAAGTACTTTTTATATATTTTAACTGTTTGAGTGTAATATTCTTCAATAACAGTAAAAATTTCATTATGTATTTAATTATAGTTGTTTTTCAAATTAGTCATAATAGTTAAAAAGTCAGTAAACTACAAAAAGTACAATTAATAAATATTTTAAACCCAATGATTGTGAAATGCAGCTCATAAATTAGAAATATTTTGTTTGATTTATATTTATGTATTTTAAGGACTAAATAGATAAAAACAAGTAAAACAGCAAGGCTATATTTGGGACAAGACTATGTCTCAGAGACTCACTACTAAGCAGAATCACTTTGACACTCAAGGCGGGTCTTGTTCTCATTCTCCAATCTTTGGTATCACTGGTTTTGAGTGCATTCTTTCAAACTTCACTGGCTACAACCACAAAGTTATCCATGATGCATTTTCGGTGAAATTAACCTATCCAATTTCAAAATTTCTCTCTGTTGCATGTCGGCCCAGGTTGAATTTTTGTCGATGCCTAACAAAAGTTTCCTGTTTTTGAAAAAAAACAATCCTAGCTATTGTACCATCTGAAATTATTTTTTTATTTTGCACAAACTATATATATATATTAATAAATGTAGAAAAAAAGAAATTGTATTTTGGAAGTTAGTTTTAATATAAAATTATAACAATTGGTGTCATCTACTTTGAAAAAAGGTTCGATGCTGAAACGAGATATCTCGGGTCAACCGATCAAGGTCAGAACATTGTGACCAGAGATATGGTACATTGTCAGCACATTGTGACCAGGAATAACACAGGACAGGTAAATGGATTTTTTTCAAAGATTTGTTTGCCAAAATTTGATTTCTCATTTTGAACTTCCCAACACATGTGTTTGTCAAAATTTGATTTTGCAACATTCGCATTTCCAACTTTCCAATGAGCAACACATGCGCAAATCTTGCACTGCTGCCTGTCACCATTTTGAATTTTATTTTGACTCGATTCTTGGTCCCCTGAGTACCTACAAATCTGGTTTATTTTATGCGCACATGATTTGGGCACCTAATACTCTGTGCCAAATTGCAACTCCTGACAAGCAGGCAGTACGATTTTATAAACAAGACATAGTCTTGTCAATTATTAATTTAGTTTTTCTTTATTTGTATAAATTAAAATTTTCTTACATTCTTAATTGTAGAATTTCATTGGATGGCGATTATTTTATAAAATGTAAGAATAAAAATAATTTTGAAGATAGTCTGTTGACAGCTAAACAGCCTACAAAGAAAGGTCAGTCATCAAAAAAGTTTGTAGGCTGGAACACAAAGTGAATAAATGGTGGTTCCTTTTGGACAGACTCTGTCTTCAAAATTATTTTTATTCTTACATTCTTGTTAGAAGCTATCTTCTTTAATGGAAACAGTAATAAATTATAAATATTTAGAAAATACAGATATCATTATTTTTAAGATTAAAAAATTAATTTTTATAACTAAAATATGGATAAATAATGTAAATAAATTAATTTTTACAATAATAATTAATATTCTTGAGTAAATTTGTTAAAATAATGTATTGTGAAAGTAAATAGCAAATCTTTCTCCAAGGGAAAAATAAAGAAATTTAAACTTTATTGAGATCTGCCAATTAAAAGTTTTTCTGATGCTTTTCTTCTAAAGTGCTAAGAAAAGACTATTAGGAAATAAATAAGCACAATATCTCTAAAGTAAAATTGAATAGAAAAACTAAAATTAATTAAGTAAAAAAAAAGTATTTTTTTTATTTATTTATCATAAAAAATTTTATCTGAAATGTCAAAAATGGATGAACCATTATTAACTAATCATTATTAAATAATGAAATTATTATCTAAATTAATTTTTAATATGAATGGAGTTAATTTGTTTAACTAAGAATGCATAAATAGTGCAATTAGTTAAATTTTATATGGATTTGTATAAAATTTATTACTCTGATTTTTTTTTATTGATATAACTATGATACACTGATAAATAATTATGGAATATTTGTTGTAAGCTATAGATTTTCTAGTGTAATATGCAGTGGTGATATTCGAAATACTTAACAAAGGGTTCGCTAACAGAAAATTTTTCCTTAACATTTTTTTTTCGCTCAAATGGTGCATTAGCAACATTAGCTCAAAAAACTGACCTTAAGATACTTATATAAATAAAAAAGTTGCGTTCGCAAAATTAAGTCAGTTAAAATTAACATTGTTTATGCCAGAACTATATTTTTTTTATAAATAATAAAAAAGAGTGTTCAAAATGGTTTATTTTGTACATATTTTAATATTTTGATTCAAAATATTTTATAAACATAAAAATTGGCTTTTTTTAATCAGAAAAACTCATAGGGAAAGCAGTTACACAAGAAAAACTTTTTCTAAATCATTTATTTTATCGTTAGGTATTATTATAATAATAGACAGATGTCATCGTCTCTCGAAATACAATATCTTTCTTATTTCGCTGTCGATAGCTCGACACATGTTCCGCAGCCATCTTGCATTTTCTCGCGCGCGTGGGATTGTGGGATCTCTCTTATGACTGGATGTAGTTTCGAGAACTCTCTCAAGTCGATTGCGATTGAACCTCGTTTCAATCTCGACTGAAACGAGGTTCAATCGCATGGTCGATGGAGATTGCACCAGGCGAACATGATATAAGGCTCTAGTAGTGTTACAGAGTATAATACGTATATTTTAATATATTTTTTAAAAGAAACAAAACCACTGAGAAACGTGTATTTAACAACAGGTTCGGAAAACTTTGAAAATGTTAACAACGGGTTCGGCCGAACCTGTGCGAACCCGCTGAATATCACCACTGGTAATATGTATTTATTTAATTTCAAATTTATTAATTTATTTCAAATAGAATATTAATAAATGTTTTTTAGAAAAATAGGCAATTCATAATTTTTAACAATAACATTATTATGCATAATGTTATCTGAAGGCTGTTTCATATTTAAAAATTTCTCTCTCTATATATATAAAATATTATTCCAATGAAAAAAATGTTAGTGATTTATAAGCAAATTACAAGGAAGAAATATAATTTTCTTTTTAATTATCAATTTATTTTAAGAATAAATTATTTAATTAATCATCATTTAAAGTATTTTTTATGATAGAATATAAACAAATAAAAAATAACTTTCTTAAAGATTGTTTTTAATTTTAATTATTTTATATTTTGTTTATTGTAACAGACTTTAAGTTTTTCATTTTAAAAGAAATATCTTGCAGATTAAAGATGAATTGGAAATTGAAGGTGTTGTTAGACTTACTGAAAAGGTTAGTGTAATATGTATTTATTTATAATAATAATAATAATAATAATAATAATAATAATAATTTCTGCTTTAGCCCTGAACTCATTATCTAACATGTTAAACAACAAGCAATATGGCTACAATATCAGACATGAAAAGTTTACACTGTCACATCTCATGTACTGTACATGGACGACATAAAACTATGCATTCACACAAAAACAACTTCATCAACTACAAATCACACATTCAAACACCAAGGACATACAAATGGAGTTTGGCCTAAACAAATGCAAAACACTTCACATAGAAAAAGGAGTCCTAAGAAAGAAGATTTTGCACTTAGAAATGGAAATGTTATTGAATCCATGGAAGAGGACAAGTTCTACAAATATTTAGGATTCCAAGAAACTATACTAACAAAACATACACAAATAAAGCAACGATTAATTAAAGAATATCAAAGTAGGTTAAATACTATTTTTGGAACACTGTTAAATGCAAAACATACAGTTAAAGCAATAAACACATATGTTGTCCCAGTACTCACTTATTGACAAACTTACTGACCAATAAACACATTGACAGTACTCACTTATTCTTTTGGAGTTATACATTGGATTCACATAGATCTTGAGCAACTCCAAAGGAAAACAAGAACAACACTTACTAACATAAATATTCTCATCCTAAATCCACCATAGAAAGATTAACCCTTCCACGTAAAGATGGTGGATGTGGCCTGATTGACATAGTTAACCCTCACTACAAACAAATACAGTCACTGTGAGAAGTTTCTACAAAAAACAAGAAACATCACAGTTACATAAAGCAGTAACTCTAGCAGACTCAAATAACACACCATTAAACTTACACTCACAACATACAGACATGACACAACATATAAAAAGCATAGACACCATTAAGCAATCACGGGTCAAAAGGCACTCCATGGCAGGCATCCCTACTACCTGTCCCAGAATTTTGTTGACAAAACCATGTCAAGCAGCTGGTTAGCTCATGGATGCCTCTTTGGTGAGATGGAAGGCTTCATGATTGCCATACAGGATCAGGTCATAAATACTAAAAACTACATAAAACACATACTCAAAGATACAACACTCAGCAAATGAAACATGCAGAAAATGTCACATCATGCCAGAAACTATACAACACATTACATCTGGATGCAAGCTCTTGGCACAGACAGATTATTTACATAGACATAATCATGTAGCAAATATAATACATCAAGATTTTGCAAACTAACACAAGTTATTAGACATCCACAAACCATATTACAAATACATTCCACAGATAGTATTCAAAAGCCACATGCACAAAATGTACTATGACAGAGCCATAATCACAGATAAAACAATTTACCACAAAGACCAGACATCACACTCATTGACAAACACAATAAAATCACGTATATTATAGACATATCTGTTCCAAACACACACAATATACAAAACACAGCACTGAAAAAATTAGCAAGTACTTAGAACTCGCCCAGGAAATAAGACATCTGTGAAAGATGGATAGGTACTTATTGTACTATCTGTCGTTCTCTCCTGTACAGCTATCATACCACACACACTATACAAAAGCCTGAATAGAAACACATATATCACACTACAGAAGGCCATTATATTGAATACATGTCATATTGTTAGGAAATTCCTGAATACAGACACACACACACACAGACACATTTATTTAATTTTTGTTTTGTTTTGGTTACTATGCCTTGACTCTGGTCTGGCATAGTACACAGCCACTGGTGTCAACTGAGTATAACTCACAAAACCCTAATAATAATAAATTTTTAATGCTATTCCAAATAATTTTTATGAAAATACAGTGACACTTTGTACCTTGAACTTAATTCATTTCAGGAAGTCATTTGAACTCCAAATCAGTTTTTCCCATAAGAAATAATAGAAAATGATTTAATCCATTCCCAGAGCTCAAACAATACCTATTTTGATAAACTTAAAACAGCAAATTCACATAATTTAAAGTAAAAATGACAGAATTAAATGCCTGAATAATGAATCAAAACACAAAAACCATAAATAAAATATGTAAATACTCATAATAAAATTAAAATTGCATTTATTTGTCACACACCATGGACTTTGGCATCTTAACATAGATGTGTGATTTAATTATAACAGTTCTGAAATTTAACTTACAGTGTGAGATTTTATTATTTGTTAGGAACTTGCTTTAAACTTTTTACTTTGCATTATGTTTGAATAACATCAAGTTATAATGTCCTTGGATAAAAAGCATGCCAGGCATATTATGCTTTATGAGTTTTGAAAAGGATACAATGTCACAAATAGTAAAAAAAAAAGATTGTAATCAGTATGGGGAATATGCTCCTAAACTTCAAACATGTCAAATGTGGTTTATATAGATCCGGTTGGGAAATTTTAAACTACAGGATTCAAAGTGTACAGAGTGCTCAAAAGCTGTCAACAAAGAAAGATTGCAGGAAGAAATTATTAAAAATCAACAAATAACACACAATACAGTATATATAACCAAACATGAAAAATAAAGTGAAAAAAGTACTGAAAATGTACAAGCATAACACAAGAACAAGAACTGACTTGGACACACAACAGATTCTGTTTATGCATCAAGCAGATTTTTTCACTATGTACAGTACACAGTTCATACGCCAAAGCATCATTTGAACTCCATGGTGAATTTTTGTTGAATTTTCATTCAAAGTTTGTCATTCAAAATACAAGGTATCACTGTATTATTAATTATCAAATTTATAACTTAATTCCATGTTTTCAATAAAAATATATATTTCTTTGGAGAATGAACTTCAAAAAAAATTATATATTTTCTTATTTAGTGATTTACTTAGTTTATACATCTGATTTAGTGATGAAATTTTGTTGATATGCTGAGAACTATTGATTTCACAATATATCAATATTTTTCTATTATATAATAAACAAATAAATAAATATATAACAATACAATAAATCTAAATATATAAAATTACATGTCCTGACTGACTGACTGATTGATTCATCATTGCCCAGAGAAAACCGCTGAACCTAAAGAAGTGAAATTTGGTACACAGTTATGGTACACCATAAAAATGCACACTAAGAAGGGATTTTTCAAAATTTCCCCCATAGGGGGGAGAGAGAGGTTTAAGGCTTAACCTGAAGAACGGCTTCTACTGTACTATTTTAGATGCAATTTTTTGTTTTTGATAGTAATAACTTAATTTTCAAATGTACAATATTTACCAAATCATCCAAATCGTTTGCCCAAGCAATGCCAGGTTCATTTGCTAGTCACATAATATAACATTTTTTGAAAAATGTTCTTTTCTAAAAATAATTACTAAACAAATTAAAATTAACAATAAAACCAGATTATTTTTTATATTTTATTGCAATGGAAACTTTGATTTATATTAAAATTTATGAGTTTTCAAATATAATATAATATTAAAAAATTAAAATTTAATTGTATTGTATTTGTGTGTGACATGTTTAAAAAATAAACTAGTGCCTTAATTTTCTTATAAATTATTTTAATTTGAATATTTTTTTTATATTTAGCGTCCACCATTTGCAATTAAACAGACTGCAAATCCTCCATTTTGGTATCATAGAGATGTTGATGGCATGGCTTATTCTGTAAGGGCTGCCCCTGTATTTATAGATGCAGTAGCAGGTGG
Organism: Centruroides sculpturatus; assembly: GCF_000671375.1. Classification (NCBI taxonomy): domain Eukaryota; kingdom Metazoa; phylum Arthropoda; class Arachnida; order Scorpiones; family Buthidae; genus Centruroides; species Centruroides sculpturatus. The sequence goes on along the minus strand of NW_019385473.1, from coordinate 13,707 downwards.
GTTGTTAGTTCTTATTTTTAAATGTTTATTTTTAAGAAATAATTTTATTCAATTATAAATTTTTAATTTTAATACATTTTTTGCTCTTATAAATAAAAATCATTAAAATAAATAATAAAAAATAAAAGCACGATACACAATCAGAATTATGTATTAAAAGAATAATAAAAGTACAGTAAAGTGTTGTTTATCCGAATTAATTGGGTCTGAGGTTATTCGGATAACTGATTATGTACGAAAAAATATATTAACCTATCCCATGTTGAAATTTTTCTCCGCTGCGTGTCACTTTGCATTGAATTTTTGTTGATGTTAAACCTAATGAAAATTTTTATAATAATAATCGTAGCTATTGTATTGTTAAAAATTATTTCTTTATTTTGTACAAACAAAATAAATATATTGAAAAATATAAAAACAAAAAAATTTTACTTTAGAAGTTAATCTAGTATCAAAACATTTGATTCAGCATGACACACAGTCCTCAGAAAAACACCACATAAAAGTACCAGTGCTTCCAGCTAAAACACACACATTAACAAAAAAAAAAAATATTGGAGTAGCCCAAGATATAGCCAAAGATTGCAGCGCCACAGCACTAGCAAAAATTTAAATTTGCCGTCTGAAATTCTTTCGGATAAACGATGCTGTACTGTAATCTATAAGAAATTGATGCCAAACTTTTATGCATCTATTTTATGTTTATGAATAATTATTGTATTTTGTATAGGAAATTAAATTTTCAACGTATTTTTAAAAATATCATTTATGTTTTATGTTTCTTACGTGGTTTTTTTCACTGGAAATGGTTTTTACCATGTGGTCCTTTTGGTCCTTCATTTTGTTTTTAGACCAATAAAGTATTCTATTCTATATTCATAAAAATATGGGATGAGATTAAAAAACAGAAAAAGTATTATCTTGTGAAAGCAGAACATATTTGAATTCAGTTACATTGATGTAATTAAATTCTTCCGTAATACTGTATGAATGTAANTAATTTAAAGATATGTTTTAATCAAATTATACAAATTTTATAACACAGGGTGGTTAGAATTTAACTGATTGTATTCAGACACACATGGAGCTGAACCAAATTTAATTTAATGAACAGCACCACATTTTCCTCTTGTAGTGAAAATTTCAACTAATTTTTTTCCTGTAAATTCCCTCCCATGATCTGCATTGCATGTATATCGAGTTTCATTCAATTTGGTCCAGTAGCGCTTGCTCCACGTATGTTTGAGTACCAGTTTAATTCTAACCATTCTATATAAGGAAATGCTATATTTACTTGAACATGATGAAGGTAGATAGATGGTTTTAGTCTTTCTGGAAATATGATGCATCTTAGATTTGATGTAATAACTAGCAATCTCTAGAGATCATTAATTCAATTGTGTTAGTTTATCTATATATATAAATGAGGATGTTTGTTTGTTTATATGTTTGCTATACACTCCTAGGTTATTTGACCACAGTTGCCACAAAACTTGACAGTTATGTTCACATACTTCTAAATTAGATAATGTAATACATTCCACCCCAAAATATCGATTCAATTTCTATAAATCAATTAATTTCTATCTACATTATATTTACTGGCTTTACACATAGTGCTATCTATTGGCAAAAAATTTAAGAAAATAATAAACTAAATATAATTCTTACAAAAAAGGATATAATTTTAAAAAATATATATTATATTCACTTAATTATTGCAATAATGATATAGTGTGAAATAGATGTGCTATACCATTACTGCAACAGGTATCATATAGCACTTGCCTCCTTGGAATTGTAAGTGTTATCCTGTGAAAAATCTGTGTTTAATTTTCCACATCTAATGACTTGGGTTTTTTCATTTCTGAATGTATATATTATATTCACTTAATTATTGCAACAATGATATAGTGTGAAGTAAACATGCCATTATGCCATTACTGTGACAGGTAGCACATTGCACTTGTCTTTGTGGAGTAAAGTAGGGTTTTGCCCATGTACATCATACTTTTCCTGTTAGCAATAGGGTCATGCCAGTTATGTATCTAACTCCTTTCAGGACAAAATTTTTGAATTGAAATAATGTGACTTTTGGTTTTCATTGGAAGTTTGGATATAGTTAATTGGGGCCTCCTGCACCTAAGTTTTCTGTATCTGATCTTGGCATTCATGTATCTAACTCTGTTCTCGAGATTAGGGATAGACAGCAGACAGACAACTGAATTTATAGGTATACAATTTTTTCAAGAAGCAACTCAATAAATACCTCCAGTAACTAAGTGGATAAAACCATTGAACACCAGAAGTCAGTTGTGGGTTTGCATGTTGCCAACAGACTGGCCATATGCAATTTTCTGGATTTTCTTCACATTAGTAACACCCAATAGGGGACAGCTTTACATAAGTCTTCCCAAGATGCATCCTCCTTGGCAGATCGTTCATGTGTCACATTGCCATAACCAAATAAACCAAACCAATTCTAATAATTTTTTTATAAACGTGATATTCATGTAGACTTACTTAATTACCACGAAACTGGACACCCTGCCCCTCCCCAGATTTCATCTCCCCTTATTAACTCATAAATCCATTGCCCCAAACTTCCTTCACTGATACTGCTTAAAGATGTTCTAGCAATTTCATCATGATAATAAATAGGAAAAATAAGCATTTTTCTTATTTATTATCATGGTGAGATTGTTTCATCCAAAACTTCCTGTAGTTGTAGTCTGCATAATATACTGTACACTTTATTCACATGTTGAGTCTTACTTTCAAATCTGCTTTGACTATTCTTATATCACAATTTTCAAAAGTTTCCTTTACTTAGATGTTTTTGCTGTGCTTTACTTGTTCAACCTGGTTTCACCAGTTTTTTTTTTATAGGATCACATAAAAGCAATTATTCTTGCATTTTTACAGGATTTTTTATTTAAACTAGTTTTATATGAAGTCTTTCAGATGTCAAGGTTAGCAACTTTCATCACAATCTATCCAACATGGATCACTTTTTAAATATTAATAGTAGAACAGTATTAATGAGTAGTCATTCATCCTCACTTCTGGAAGAAGGTCAATGACTACTTTTGGTCAAATTAACTTAAATCCCCTTTTGCAACAGTCCCTTCTTTCTATTGGACCCAGTGGTATGGTGACATTCGAATATGAAAATTGCATAAGATGAGATTACTGGCCATTACAAAATATATTTTCAAGGGTGCCAAGTTTAAATAGTTGTTTTCTTTTTCATGAAATTTGATTTGTTGGTGGAATACCATTTGATATTCAGCTATGAATGAAATAGTTTGTTACAGCTAACATTAGAAAAAAATGCATTATCTTAAAAATTTAATGTATTGTATTTTCAATTGCTATCTACTTGACCAATGAAATTGTGCCATTTTGTACTACCTGAGTATTGTAATAAATGTGACAATGATAGGCTAAAATAACCAAATTCTTTATATGGTTTTCATTTGAATGTTTGTTATATTATAGTATTTGATTATAAGTACAAAGGTTATCTTATGTAAGGGTTTATCACACTGAGTGACCAATCTAACCCATTTAAATTAAAAAATTCTTTATTCCTCTACTGTACACAATTTAAAGAAATTTTTTAATGTGTTAGATTGTTCACTTGGTGTGATAAATCCTTACCTAAGATAATTTTTCTAAATCTAAATCAAATACTTTAATATAATAGAAGGGGTAGAAGTATGAAATAATTCTAATGTTTGTTTTTATTTTTTTGCCTGAGAAATGCTTGGCTTACCTGCTTATATATATATTATATTTAATCATGTATGAATATTTATTTCTTATTTACAATATATATAAAAATTAATACTTTAATTCATTATTTTTATATTTTTAATTAAATTGTAGAGAGTACTGTTCCTGGTGGTCCCATTGGTGGTCAAACAAGAGTGACATTAAGGAATGAACATTTTTCTTACATTATAACATGGTATGATTGAACTATTTTTAATTTTAGTACTTATAATAACCAAAAAATAAATATATTTTTTGTTTTATTTTTCAAAATGATTTTCATTAATTTTTCAAAAATTTTTATTCAAATAAAATTACATATTTCTTCAATTTAGGTATTCCTTATCAGCAGCAACAAGCTTTTTATGGTATAGGAAATTTATTCTTGGAAAACCTCTACTTTAAAATATTAGAAATAATATACTTTGTATCTGAAAATATATGTTTATTTGTCAATAAAATAGGCTTACTTAGACTTAAATGGTAATTTTTTTAAATCTAATATTTTACATGAAGTTGGATTGTAAATATTATTATTGAAATTTAAAATAAAAGTTATTAATCAGCATAAAAGAATTACATATGAAATTTCTTATATAGTATCTTTCATTCTAAAAAATGGAGACTTTCCTATTTTTGAAAATATTAGATAATTTCTGTTTAGTAATCCTGCAAGTAAGCCTACACTAATTCCTACATTGAGTGTATTTTTTCAGTTATTGACATACTGTAATGGATAAAAGAAACTGTTTGATATCTGCATTTAATTTGTCATAACTTAAGAATTAAGCATAAACAATTTCTTATAATCACTGATTACTAGGAATCTTTGAAATAATATGAATACTAAATATATGGGTAGGTTTTGAATGAATGAATAAATAAAAATCGAATATATATTATTGTGACATTGTCACAATATCAGGCTGTAATTTTTAATCATATTTTAATTTTAAAAAATCACATTACTTCCAGTTCAAACTGGAAGTTCATATATAGTTAATCAGGCCTCTGGCTCCTAAGCATTCCATTCTGGTCTTGATTTTCGTCTATCTAACTCTGTTCTCGATATTAACGAAGGACAGATGGACGAACGACAGTAGTAATGTACAGGTTTGCAATCTGAAAATTGCAGCCCAATTATATATTTGTTAAGTTAAGAGATGATTATAGTAAAAAATGTTACAATAATTATAACTTAAACCAAAGCCAAATAGGTTATACTGCTAAATCAATTCAGCAAAATAAATAACTTTTTTTACTGTAACAAAATATAATCACGTTTAGTTTGTAATCCTGACAGGATTAAAACTTGTACAGTTAAAACCTCCACAGATGAAAATTTGTCATGTTTTGAGTATGGCTGGCAAAAACTGGAAATGCTCGAAATTGGTTAACCAGTTTTGTTGAAAATCAGTTTAGGTAAAAACCGATTTTTATTATTAACTTACTCTGATCTGTCCAGATAAAATCTTATAACTCAATTTTTCATCCTCTTCTCAATTAAAATGCTAAACCATTAAGAATTTTGATAATTTACTTTTCTACTTTGTAGTTTTATGTGGAAAATAAATATAAACATTTAAAAAAATTTAAAAAAAACAATTAAAAAAATGCTTTTTATTCATATAAATACACTAAGAATAAAAAAAAATTCAGGTTTTACGATGTTCTGGGTATCGAGAGACCAAAAATAAAAGCATAGAAAGCCACAAAAATTTATATAAAGTGTAATTCACAAGTTTCTAAAATATTTCTAAAAATGAGCGACCCAAGCTTTTATTTTGGTTGCATAATACCAAGAATACTGAGAGCTGAAAAAATTATTTTGCATTTATGTGAATAAAAAGTGTTTCTTTAAAATTTTTAAAAATATTTTTCTGTGAAAAATCAGATGAAAAATCGCTTTTAAATTTAGTAGAACTAATTGGGCTGCAATTTGGGAAAATTGTAGACGTATAAATTCCCACTGTCATCCAGTGTCTGTCCTTCATAATATCAAAAACGGAGTTAGATGAAAATACAGACAAGACATGGAAAGCTTAGGGACAGGAGGTCCTGATTAACTATATAGGAACTTCTGATGCAAATCGGAAGTCATGTTATTTCAATTCAAAACTTTTCCCCTGAAAGTAGTTAATAGATGACTATTGTTAGAGGAAAAGTATGAGGTACAAAAGGGACAAAACACTACTAATTTNGAAGTTGCCCCGATCTCCCCTAAAAAAAAAAATATATTACATACAAATGTACGAACAAATAAAAACCCAGCGAAGCGGGTCCTTGCAGCTAGTTATATATATTAATATATATCTTCTCTTTCATTTCTGTTGGTATTTCACTATATATTTTAAAGACTTTAGTTTCTTTGTACTCTATACTATATTCTTCAAATGTAACATTATTAATAAATTTTTCTTTATAAATTAGTCAATCCTTTTAATTGTAATTTTATTAAAAGGCAGAATAAGCAAATACAAGTACTTTTGACAATGTATTGTTGTCTTCATCAAGAAAAAAATTTATTTAGGACAATAACTGTATTTGATTTAAAATAGTAAATGAGTTTTTACATTACATGCTTAGCCTGCCAGTTAATAAATAATTGTAATGCCAAAATACAACATGTTTTCTTCAATATACATATATATTTGGCATTAAGTACACTAGAAAATCATTTTAACTTCATAAGTATAAATTACAAACTTGTCCATGTTTGCTATTTTCACTCAGAGTGCAAATGTACTTTAAAATTTGAAAGTTATGCAATTATTGTATAAGTACATCCAAATAATATATGAAGTATTTCCCATCTACTAATTTGAATGTTAAATTTAATGATATTAATCAAAGTAAAGGAATGGCTTTTAGTCTAAAATTTAGTGCATTTATGTGAATAAAAAGTGTTTCTTTAAATTTAAAAAAATTTTTATTTTCTACTTTTTACTTCTATATATGACGCAACAGAGATAACGTTGCCATTCAGTGCCATCTATCGGATGAAATGCAATATTCTTTTTATCTACAAGTGAATAAAAAGTGTTTCTTTAAAATTTTTAAAAATATTTTTCTGTGAAAAATCAGATGAAAAATCGCTTTTAAATTTAGTAGAACTAATTGGGCTGCAATTTGGGAAAATTGTAGACGTATAAATTCCCACTGTCATCCAGTGTCTGTCCTTCATAATATCAAAAACGGAGTTAGATGAAAATACAGACAAGACATGGAAAGCTTAGGGACAGGAGGTCCTGATTAACTATATAGGAACTTCTGATGCAAATCGGAAGTCATGTTATTTCAATTCAAAACTTTTCCCCTGAAAGTAGTTAATAGATGACTATTGTTAGAGGAAAAGTATGAGGTACAAAAGGGACAAAACACTACTAATTTGAGTGGAGAGCACACATTTTAAATTAAATAAATTAAAAATATGATTCAAAATTGCAGCCCGGCATTGTGACGATGCCACAATAAAATAATTGTTTGTGTTCATTATTGCATTTTATTAATATTAATTAGTTACTACACTAAACGTTAGTAAAATTAAATAACTATCATGTATTATTCTGGTCAAAAAGATTAGTGTTTCTTCAAAGTTGGTACAGTATCAGCTGGATGTATCATGAAAATTTCACCTTTGTATGTATGGAAACTTTTGGGACACCCTGTATAGCTACTTTAAGATTTCGTTATTTATTTNAAAAAGTGTATTGTTATCAGGAATACATATATATTTAAAGTTTCAACTAGATGGGAAATTGGGAAGTGGGAAAATTCAGTTAATCTGTCTGTCTGTCCAGTTAAAATAAGTTAATAAAAAGCCTGTAACAACAATAAAAAAGTTAGAAATAATAAAATTTTCTGTTTTCTGAAAAATAATTTATTTTAATTAAATGATAAATTTTGCAATTTTGCTATTTATATATTTAAAATTTTAATTATATTAAATAATTTTAATTCCAATAAAATCTAAAACTTAAATGAGTTTTATTGGAAATGTTTATTAATTAGACAGTTAAAAACTGTTAAACTAATTTTAAATGTTAGATTATTTTTGAGTTACTAACCTGAATCTCCTTCTCCTTTATCACCAAATGCACTAACTTCTTGATTACCAGAGAGAGGTGATGAAAATAAATGACTATGAAGATTTTTTTGAGTTATTAAATGTTCTAATCTGATTGTGTCTCCACATGAAATAGGTTCTCTGTAACAAGAGAGACTACATTCAAATAAAAAATGCCTAAATACACACTAAAAATGCCTTAATATCTACTTGTTGAGAACAACAGATTCAAAGTTTCCAATATTTTAGAATTTCCCCATTACAGAAGTATTTTATGCAGTTTTTTTTAAAAATGTAACACATCTTAATCACCATGAAATCACTATGTGATGTAAGGAAATTTTTAAAATTTTCTAACTTCTATTTTAATAAATTTTCTGATTTTCCTATTAGTATATTTAAGATTGACTTATACTGTATGTCATATTTTTTAGTACTCTATAGCACTTTTCTTTACTTTTGCATTATTCATTTTAAAATGAAAAAATTTAAAGCAATTATGAAAAAAGTAAATTATGTATTCACTTTAGATTAGTCCACATTGATAGCAAGTCACCAGCAGATGCAAAATGCAAAGTGAATAATATGCAACATATGACACTGTTCCTGACAAATTTTTCCATTAGCAAATAGCTCTCCATCAGTCCATCACACTAAAAAATGTGAAACTTTTCATTATGAACCAATTTTGCTACGTGAATAAAAATCACTTTCCTGTTTCTCACTTGTTTTTACTATTTGCTGTCAATGTGAGCTAACTTTTAGAATGACTCTTCATTCTTTCACAAGACTGGAATTTTGGCAGGAAGAGGCAACTGATGTCACATACTGGTGGTATAGTATGTGACAGTGCATAAATAAAAAACTTCATAAATTTATTACAAGTATATAACTTAAATTTTAATACACTATTTTATTTTTTATATGTTGTTCAAATGTATTATATGTACAGTACATATCATCACTGAAAACATGTAAAGGTGTATCTCAAAATTTGGCTGAAATGAGTTAGATACACCTTTAAATATAAGCCTGGGTCTTTCATGTTGTGATGGAGCAGCATATCTCTATGTAACACCATTTTCATTCTATAGAATGATACACAATACACAACAGACATTTCTCAAATATCTGATGAAAATATTGTAACTTATGACATTTCTCAGGAGATGCCATAAACACTACATTTTTAAATGATCTTAAAGTCATATCTAAACTACCTCTTGCAAGTTATATTATACCATATTATACTTCTTGCAAGTTTGCCACCAAAAATGATCCCAGCTTGCTTTATGTTTTGATCTTCAACAGGTCATCTATTTGCCTGTATCAAATGACGGTGCAGTATTTTACAAAAGAAAGTTAGCTGTTTATAATTTAACTTTTTATGACATAGCCTCTCCGGACTACATTTACTACATGTTACTACATTACCTGGAATGAATGCAAAAGTGGTCAAGGTGCTTCTGAAGTATCAACAGCACTATTTACAAAGTTGCTGAAATATGATGAAAGGAAGGTCCATACTGCTAATTTATTTGCTAATGGTTGTGGTGGACAAAATTGTAATTCCATTGTGGCAGGAGCTCTCGTATGCATTATTTTGCAGTTGAAACACTTAGATGAAGTGAGTCTGTTTCTTTACCACTAATCATGGGCAATGTGAAGTAGACTACACTCTCAGTGCAATTTCATACGTGATTAAAAAAACTGGTAAATTGTTTGTGCCTTCTCAGCATATATCAGTCTTTTGTCTTGCAAGAAAGGCAAAGCCTCATATAGTGTACTGTTTAGGTTATAATGATTTTTTAAACTTAAATTTTTTAAAGTGCATTCTATCCAAATTGACAATGAGGAAAAAGCTTTTAAATGGACAAACATTGTTGAATTCAATGTAAGGAAGAATGAATTAGGCAAAATATTTTTTAAAACAGGCCACATTGTTCACAACACTAATCATTCACGTTAAAACGGCATTTATACGTACATTTATACAAAACATTTTATTTTAATAACAATCAGTTGATTTAGTTATTTTGAGCCAAATTTTAATATTAAATCATAGTTATGTCTTAATTCTAAAAGGCATATCTCATTAAATCAGCAGAGAGCTCTTTATTATTAGCAAAACAAAGGTGTATCTCAAAATCAGGCTCTAAAATAGTGATGATAATGAAGCCAGTGATAAACTTATGTATTTATAGTATTTACCAAGTATATATATACATAGTATTTACTGCTAACAAAAACTTGAAAAAAGAAGTGCTTTATACTCAATAGTTTCTTATTTATGAAGAAAATAAAGTCTTTTTTATTTAAATCACTCTCCTGTAAAGTTGAAAGAAATGAGAAATGCTCTTATGCATTTTCAACAACGATATAATAAATTGAAACTTCTTTGTTAAAAATTACACACACAAATTCAGTTGTACAGTGTTAATTTGGGCCACACATATTTTTGTAATGACTATGTTCACTCTGAAAGCAATTCAAAAGTAGTTTCACTTACATGTTTTTGTCAGTTTCTTTGAAAAATATCTTAAAAATAAATAACTTAAAAAAATTATATATACATATATATATTTTTTTTTTCAAAATACTTAAAATCTTTTTTTAAAATACTTAAAATTTATTCTTGAAGAAAATTAGATATATGAAAAGATTTCTTACCCTCTTGTACATGTTTTTCCATTTGGTCCTTTAATTACCCAATGACTATTAATATCTTCTTGAACATCTGTACCTGTTACAGACTAAAAAGTTTATATAATCATTAAACAATTTTAATGGTTAGAAAATTTAATCTAAAAATTAATTAGTTCATTTATAATGTAGACAGGTAAACAAAAATTTCCATTTTTTCCTGTATATGCATGCATGAAAAATTGAATATACAGATTTTTCTGTTGCTTGTTCAACTGTGAATTTTTTTTTAATTTTTAGACTTAAAAATGGAAGACCTAAAAATGAAAAATGTAGAAAAATTATAGGAAATTTTTATACTTGAAACTTGATAAAAGATAAACTTTTCACATTTTAAATAAACGGGCATTCCAAAATGCACAGAACATGACATAGTCAAGAGTGTGGATAATCATGAAAACACCATCTAGAGTTGAAGGAAGAAGACAAATGGTTAAAAATGACTGAAGTATAGTGTAAGCAGCTAACTGATGCTGCTGTTGATAGGGTGGACTAGTCTCTCCACAAGTTGGATCAAAAGTTCAAAATGTCTCGTGTGCATGGAATATCAAGAAAAAAGGATTTCTGCAATTAAATACAATGTGAAACAGTTAGAAAATCAAACAAGGTTAGTTTTGATGATCGAATAAAGAAGATCTGTGATCTAAAAACAACCCAAATGATATAGGACAATGATTTTCAACCAGTGTGCAAAAATTTTTGAAGGTTATTACAAAACAATTGACTGAACTGATCAGAAACAAAGAAAACAACATTCCAATTTCACTTTTAAAACACAGTTTCCCTGCATTTTTTTGGCAAATTTTCCCAATTAATGTTTATACACTTAACTGGGATGCTACTCCATTTTACTGTAACATTTTTACAGCTATTGGTGAAATATTTTTTTTCTACTGAAAATTTTCCCCAAACCTCATTCACTTGATCAGACATATTCTGTACTTCTGCTGAGGACTTCCAGAATCTACTGAAATGTCTGAAAGCAAAAGTCGAAAAGACAGCAGACCATGGAGTAATTTGATTTTGTTAACATGATAGACTGCTCAAATATGTTTTATTTTATGTACATTTTATTTTGTAACTCGCACCTTACAGAATAAATTTTTTTGTATTCTGGATTTTTAATTTATACAACCTTAATTCCCAAAAAATATCTTGGTTTTTTAGTTTCTTGTATAATAATTCAACAAAGTACCCCATATTTTTGCAAATTGACTGGCATGCCACATATAACCAGGGGAGACCAGCATGCCAGTTAAACTGCAACTGAAAAATAAAATTAATCAGATCTAACAAAATTAGTTGTTTAATAAATGTTAAAGAAAACATTCTTCAGAGTACAATAAAATACAGTAGAGCATCGATTATCTGACCACCGATTAACCGACCGTTCTAGTCGACAAATATCAAATGTCCGCTAGTGATGTGGCACTACAATATTTGGCTATGTCTTGGCTACTTTAATATTATTTTTGTTAAACTTTTGCGTATTTTAGCTGGCAACACCGACCCGACCATTGAAGGGAGGCCAGTATTTAAATGAGACTTAATTTTGTAATTATGAGTGGTTGTTTGTTTTGTGAGCAATAAAATAATTTAAAAATAATTTTTAACGATACAATAGCGACAATTATTATTTTTAAAAAATTTGTTAGGCTTAACATAGATGAAAATTCAACGTGAAGTTGATTAATAGCAATATACTAATATACTAATTATATGGGATATACTAATATGCTATACTAATAATGTATTTTTTTCCTTCTTTTCAGTTATCTGATTTTTTCACTTATCCGACCAAACCGAGTCCCCAATTGAGTTGGATAATCTATGCTCTACTGTAATAACATTGTAATCTGAGTTTAAACTCCCTTACTATTCATAAATGTAATAAAACTTTTAGATGATAAATTTAATTATAAAAGTTAAAAATTGTCATCAAAACATTCTTTACAGATATATAATATTTTATCATAAGTTTAAACTTCATAAATAACTCACAGTATGTTGTTTGAACTACTTTATAATATACAAATTTGTAATAAAAAATTATTAAAAAATAATGTGATCTATTAACTTGATAAAATGCATTGATAGTGTATACTTTATTTTAAAATTTTCAATATCTAGATATTCCTATATTGGATTTTTAGGTTATTAGGACTAACTATTAACTAAACTTTCAATGTATAGCAGGAATTTTTAATTAAAACAAAAGTTCTCAGCTACTTTTAGTAGCAATCCACAGATTACACATTACTTCTAATATATAGTGTACATATGTTTCATTAATCTATCATAGGCTAATAATTGAATTGAAGTATGCAATTTGATTTAAAGATAGGACGTTGGCACCATCTTATGTTAATATTAATTATAAATTAATTTTTATTTTACGTATGTATGTGTACACATGAAAGGTTCAAATGTAAAAGATGATAAGTACCATAATAAAAGTTTAAAGAAAATGGAAAAATTAAACAGCTTACATAAACAATACAGCAACTGGATAATAATAATATTAAAGAAACAAAAACAACCAAAGCACACATAGATAGAACCAGAATACTAAATGCAACTAGAATGCAACCATCTCTCATATACCTGGAAGAGCTAGAGAAAGAGTGTGTAAGAAAAATATATTTCAAAGATAGCAACATCCTCCCTCCAGCATAGAGATTACTATTTGAAGCCCAGCAATAAATACTACAAGTAACATCAACAACCAATCAAATGAAGACTCTTCCTTTAAATTATGATGATCGATTCACCTGCATTCTTTTTCAAATATATTTAATCTGATGATGATACCTAAAGTGATCAAAAACATTTTTTGTTTATGCTGGAGTTTTTTTTTTCATTTCTTTTATATTAAACTTCTTAAGAAGTTTTCTGCTTTGTTTAATCAAAGTATATTTTATAGTTAAAAAGTACATATAATATTTAAATTGAAATACATTGCTATTTAATTATTAGCATACATTATAATTTACTAATGAAAATGGCACTTACCATCTTTAACATTCAAATTTTTATTTAAGTGATTAGTAACCTAACCACCTATATTTATGCTAATTATATAGTTTGACCAACTATCAGGCTTTTAGATATTAAAAAATTTGACTATTATGTTTTGTGTGTATAAAAATTTTCTTATTAAA